>NW_025235509.1:0-6081 GCF_018294505.1 Triticum aestivum | reverse complement strand
ATGGGTGACCGGTCGGGAAGTTAGATGATTTGGAATGAGTGATCCACACTTGAGCAGTTAAGAGAGGTGATTAGAGACTAAATCATCAAATAATTCAGAAAAATTAAAAATCGAAAAAAAATCAATTTTTTTTCCAAAATTGTCAAAAAAAAATTCAAAAGAAAAACCTTTAGTACCGGTTGGTAACACCAACCGGTACTTAAGGTCCCCCATACTAGGGCGCGAGCTCACGCCACGTGGTGGCACTTTAGCGCCGGTTCGTGCCGAACCGGTACTAAAGGGGGGGGGCTTTAGTGCCCACACTTTAGTGCCGGTTCCATAACCGGCACTAAAGGCCCTTACAAACCGGTTTTAAAGCTCCGTTTTCTACTAGTGATTACTTATGATCCGGGAGTGATCACTGTGTGGTTATGAGGTAACCTGTTGAACCAAGTGTGGTTCCGTTCGTGGCTAGTCGTGATCACTGTTGGTTGCGAGGCAACCTGTTGGTAAGAGAGTCCGAGTGACTCAATGCACAAGTTTGGTCACTCCATGAGTAGCATGTTGATTTTTGCATTGAACTTGCTTAAATGTCATGATATTGTTTGTCATTATGGTTTTGTTTGTTGTGAGCTTGCAAGTACATTCAATGTACTAACCAGGCGTGTTATGCCAGATTTCAGGAAAGTCTAACTGGATCAGAGTGCTACCGTGTCTTGACCGTGTCCACATCGGTGTCCCTGTGCTATGGACTCCCGCTATGTCGTTGTTCCGCTGCCATGTAGATGTCATGCTCGAGGCCCTTTATATTCACTAAATAACATAAATATTGTTCATCCCCGCCAAGTGTGTCGCCTGGCCATGCTACTTGATGTAATGTAACACTATGCTTCTACTAGATTCAATAAAGTGGTGATTTCGGTACCAAGATGTTGCGTGTTGCCAGAAGACATGATATATGGGTTGGCAATGCAAGGTAAACCGGTCGCTCTGAGCTGGGGTGCCTCAACGCTTGGTATCAGAGCCGCGCTAACTATAGGACACGCTAGACCCCGACACGCAAAGTATACGTTAGTTAGTTGCTAATGAGTGTTGTTAGTATTTTCATCTGGATGTTGCACTACATTGCATGCATTTGACTTATTGTTATTTCTAACCGGTAAATGGTTGTGAGTGTAGATGGCTCTGGTGTTATATCCATGTCAGTTGCAGCTAATGCCCTACACTTCTCTGCATCTTCTTTGTAGCATGTGGCATCAACTGTACCCTCACAGTGACGACCCAGCATATCGGGTGTACCAGGAGTGTCTAGCCGACTCCGTGTATGAGTATCACGCCGTGGTTACTCTGCGCACCAGTTCATTAGCGAGTTCTTACACTCGGACCTCTCGGAGCGGTTAGGCATCCACCTCAGCTCAGGCCGTCCAGTATGCTGCATTCGAGATTCTTGTTGAGTTACGCTATGTTGAGGCTCGGATGTAGCACCACCCAGGTTTCCGTTTCTACCCATCTCTTCACGATGATGGTCATGTTCGCTTTCATTCTGTTGATCCCGTGTCTGGTAGTGACACTAGCCACCTTTCTCGATATATCACAACTAGTTATCTTCTGATTCACGAGTTGGCTCGAGAGCTGAATCATGCTCGTTCGGCTTTAGCCGCCACTAAATCCTACCCTACTCCATGTTCTATGGGATTTACTCCTTATATTGTGCCTAGTTCTCACTCGCCTATTTCTCCAGTTACTCCCCAGAGTAGCTCGGGCACCTTACGGTGAACCCACACAGTGCTCCTGCTGAGTGGGAGTCTCTTCTTGCTACCCCCGCAACTCCCATGATCCCTTCTCGTTCCACACCTACCCCTGAGGGAGAGCCCTCGAGCCAGCATCGTCGTGTTACCTTTAACCCGGAGGTTTCGGTTGGCATCCTCAGTTCAGGATCTGGGTCTGACTCAGGAGAGAATCCGGCAGCACCGGCAGAGTCTTAGAGCGTCTGAGTAACAGCAGGGGTCATGTGATGTACGGATGTAGTTGTATGAGCCATGATGCATGTATGCAAGTAGTTGCCCCGTCATGATGTTTAACTTTCATGTATGAGTCTATGTATAATTATGTTGGAACTTTTTATTCGATCGCGGTGTTTTTTGGTTCATTCGCTTTTCCGGGTTTGTCGCTGGCTTTTCTTTCCATGATTGGATGTTACTCATCTCGATTGCTCTTATTAGGAAAACTAAACAGTCGGATGACGCTGGGAGGCAGCAGCACGTAGGCTTGTGAGGATGTCCCTCTTCGTCGTTTAGCAAGACAGGTAGGACACTCCCCCGAGACATATCCGCAACCACCGCCTCCACCGCCAAATCCACCCTCCACTAAACAAATTATGCACATGTTTGAGGAAAGAAGGAACAATGATCTGATTGAGTTGTTAAAAAGTGTGCAAGCTATGGTTGGACAGAATGGAAATCCAAATGGCCATCACTCCAAGCTGTCAGATTTTTAAAGGACTAAGCCTCCCTTTTTCAGTCAAGTGGTTGACCCGTTAGAAGCAGAAGATTGGTTGCGAACTATTGAGAAGAAACTTAATATTGCTCGCACTGATAAAGCTAATAAGGTTCCGTTCGCTACCCACTATCTTGAAGGAGCCGCGCTATATGGTGAGATAGTGCTAAAGCTCTATGGCCTGTGGGAGAAGAAATTACTTGGACTAATTTCGAGGACCAGTTTCTTAAGTATCATATTCCAGCCGGTATCATGAAGGTCAAGCAACGCGAATTTCTTGGTCTCACCCAAGACAATCTGTTAGTAAGCGAATATTTGCACAAGTTCAACCATCTAGCCCGTTATTCCCTCTATGATGTGGCCATGGAAGAAAGAAAGATCGGAGGTTCCTTGGAGAACTAAATCAACACCTCAAGAGTGCTCTCTGCATGGTCGACTTTCCATATTTTCAGTCTCTGGTGAACAAGGTTCTCATTGCAGAAAGAGAATACAAGCCTATGCAAGACAACCGCCCCGCAAATAATGACCACAAGCGCAAATTTGAGCCAAAGAAGGACGGACAGCCCATTCAGAAGGCCCATACCTGGCAACAGACTCAAGTGCAGTTTAAACCAAATTGGCAGCAGAATGTGAACAAGACCACTACTCAAGTTAAGAATGTCATGACCAGTCCAGTGCACGAGGAGCGTCAATGTTACAATGCCTGTTTTAATTGTGGCCTGACCGGACATTATGCCAGGCAGTGTCCCAAGAAGTCAAATGCCCCGTTCCGGCTGCAAGTCAATCACATGGGGCCATATTATACTTAGAAGCCCATCCAAGGGCAAGTTCATAACCTCTCCGCAGAAGAAGCCTTGGAAAACCCCAAAGTCATCATTGGCATGTTTCTCGTTAATAACATACCTGCAATAATCTAATTTGACTCTGGGGCTTCCCACTCTTTTATTTCGTGGAGTTTCGTTGCCCGAAACAAATTTTCTTGCTCGCTTTTGGGAAAAAGTATGTTGGTTCAATCCCCGGGATCTATGATCAAAAGCCATATGGTTTGCAAAAATTTGGAAATTGATATCAAGGGAGTCCGTTTTCCAACCACCTTGATAGTCATCGAGTCTGCCAAGTTGGTTATTTTGGGAATGAACTGGTTGACTCAGTATCAAGTATGCATAAATTGTGCGACTCGAGGAGTCACCCTGACAAATCTAGAAGGCCGAACCATAAAATTTATTGCCCGCAAAGGTATACCCAAAATGGAGATGGTTCTTACCACGGTAGCTGAAGAATTGGATCTGATTCCTGTGGTCAGTGAATTTCCCGATGCATTCCCTGAGGAATTACCCGGAATGCCTCCAGACAAAGAACTTGAGTTTGCCATTGATCTTGTGGCTGGGACTGCACCGTTGTACAAAAAGTATTATCGGATGCCTTCCTCCGAAATCGTGGAATTAAAGAAGCAGTTCGATGAGATGTTGCAGAAAGGATATATCCGCCCAAGTTTGTCACCATGGGGATCACCTGCAATATTTGCATACAAGAAAGACGGTGGTCTAAGAATGTGCGTGGACTACCGTCAGTTGAACGATGTCACCATCAAGAACAAATACTCACTACCAAGGATTGATGATTTGCTCGATCAGCTCAGTCGTGCAAAGATATTTTCCAAGATTGATTTCAGGACCGTATATCATCAACTGAAGATCAAGAAGGAAGATATTCCTAAGACCGCGTTCCTACCCATTACGGTCTCTATGAATATACGGTAATGTCCTTCAGTCTCACAAATGCCCCCGCCTTTTTCATGCATATGATGAATAAGGTGTTCATGAAATTCTTGGATAAGTTTCTGGTGGTTTTCATCGATGATATTCTCATATACTCTAAAAGTGATGAAGAACACAAGGAACACCTCCGAGCAGTCTTACAAAGACTCCATGACCATCAGCTGTATGCAAAATTCAGCAAGTGTGAGTTTTGGCTCAAACAAGTCAGATTTCTGGGGCATGTTCTATCAGCAGAAGGTATCGCAGTAGATCCCAGAAAAGTGAAAGATGTGCTTGATAGGGAAGCACCCACGACGGTATCCGAAGTCCGGAGTTTTCTTGGATTAGCTGGATACTACCGCCGGTCCATCGAAGGATCCTCCAAAATTTCCAAGCCAATGACAGAACTCCTCAAGAAAGACAAGAAGTTTGAATTGATTGAGGATTGCGAGCAGAGCTTTAACGAGCTAGAAACCAAATTGACAACAGCACCGGTCCTGACACTCCCAGACATTTACCACAGCTTTGATGTGTATTGTGACACATCTAGAAAAGGTATTGGGTGCATACTTATGCAAGACGGCAAGGCGAAAGCTTACGCATCTCGCTAGCTACGATCTCTTGAAGGAAATTATCCTACACATGATTTGGAACTGGCCGTGGTTGTGCACTCTCTAAAGACTTGGAGACATTATCTCATCGGAATGAGATGCCAAAATATTTACCAACCACAAGAGTCTCAAATATATCTTTACTCAGCCAGACTTAAACCTTCGATAATGAAGATGGCTCGAGTTGGTCAAGGACTATGATCCGGGAAAAGCCAACGTGGTTGCTGATGCTCTCAGTCGGAAGCCTGCGAATTTAAATGCCATGCTGGAGTCTTTGCCTCCAGAACTCTAGCAAGAGATCATTCAGCTAAATTTGGTAATTGTAAATGCCGGTCTCGCGAATATTTTGGAAGTAACTCCTACTCTCGAAGAAGATATTCGCATGGCACAGGCTAACAACAAGAGTCTGCAAGTATATTTCCAACTTCTGTGCGAAGGCAAGACTCGAGATTTCTAAAAGGACGCACTAGGTGCACTTAGATTCCGACGAAGGATATGCGTACCTGAGCAAGCAGATTTGAGGAAGAAAATGTTGGCAGAAGCACATGAATCTTCATATTCGATACACCCAGGCAACACCAAAATATGCGAAGACCTTCGACAGATATTTTGGTGGGATGGAATGAAAAGGTACATCGCATATTTTGTTGCTTGTTGTGACATCTGCAACCAAGTAAAGGCAGAACACTAGAAACCCGCCGGACTTCTCCAACCTCTACCTGTCTCACAATGGAAATGGGCGATGTCTGCATGGACTTTATCATCGGTCTACCCACAACCCATCGAGGCAATGATGCTATATGGGTCATAGTGGACACGCTGACAAAAGTGGCTCACTTTATTCCCATCCGCACCACCCTTCGCACTGATCAACTCGCACAGTTATACGTATCTCGGATTGTTAGTCTGTATGGAGTGCCCAGAACAATCACTTTGGACCGAGGTTCATTGTTTACCTCCGCATTTTAGTCCCGACTCCATCAAGCTTTGGGGACCGCTCTCGAATATAGCACCGCCTATCATCCACGGACAGACGGTCAGACCGAGTGAGTAAACCAAATCCTTGAGGATATGCTTCGAGCATGTGCCTTAGCCCATGGACCCAAATGGGAAGATTGTCTGCCATATGCGGTTTTCTCATACAACACCAGTTTTCAAACCAGTCTGAAAATGTCACCCTTTGAAGCTTTATATGGTGGTAAGTGTCGTACTCCATTAAATTGGTCTCAAACCGGAGA
>NW_025235508.1:0-6082 GCF_018294505.1 Triticum aestivum | reverse complement strand
ACACAACCGGGTGGGAACGAACGTAAGATGGATCATAGCACAATTATTTGAGGGAGCGAATTTATATCTTGAAGTTATCGAACACTTTTTTTACCAGATCCACTAGATTACATGCTAATTTTCAATTTTGTCAGGGATATGGAACAGCAGGAATCATTTATTTAAGTAATTACAACCAAGTCACTGTCACACAACGCCTCTCTCTTCTCTACGCTTCTCTCACATCACCTCTCTCTTTCCTTTCTCTTTCATACACAACAACAGGCCAACACATGCATGCAGTTATAAAAAAAGCTCCTTCCCTTGCATGCGGCTCCATTCTTCTGCGCTCTCTCACATCACATCAGCAACTCACATGCATGCCTCTCACATGTGTGCCGACAAACACCTGTTAATCGCTGGGAAAACAGTACCTACACAGTGGACATGCACATGCGTAGTCAGTAGGTGGTCAAATAACGCACAGATCACGACGCAAGTGAACGACCTAGATAATGGGTACCGCGTAGCTCGGCCTAGGCTGCAACTTCCCGTTTTGGAGAACGGTTTTTTTGTAGCTTGAGCTACGCGGTACCAACTATCGCAGTCGTCCAATATGAGCTTTGGTGCATGTGGATCTAGGCTGAATTAGCAGCTGTGTCAGGCGGTAAACACATCACAGTCTGGTGCCAGAATACCTTTGATGGGCCCGGTACTGTAACTGACATGATGTGACATGAGCCCGGTCAGACAAGCCCCACATACTATTGTCCCACCATCGACGTGTGACTCGTGGATTCAATATTTTTATCCCCAGCCATGAAGATTCTGCTCCTCGTTTGGAGCACAAATTGTTGATTCTGAAAGATGCACCGGCTGAATCTAATAATTGTCAGGAGGTCTTGAGTGACACAACCGGGTGGGAATGAAGGTAAGATGGATCATAGCACAATTATTTGAGGGAGCGAATTTATATCTTGAAGTTATCGAACACTTTTTTTTACCAGATCCACTAGATTGCATGCTAATTTTCAATTCTGTCAAGGATATGGAACAGTAGGAATCATTTATGTATGTAATTACAACCAAGTCACTGTCACACAACGCCTCTCTCTTCTCTGCGCTTCTCTCACATCACCTCTCTCTTTCCTTTCTCTTTCACACACAACAACAGGCCAACACATGCATGCAGTTATAAAAAAAGCTCCTTCCTTGCATGCGGCTCCATTCTTCTGCGCTCTCTCACATCACATCAGCACCTCACATGCATGCCTCTCACAGGTGTGCCGACAAACACCTGTTAATCGCTGGGAAAACAGTACCTACAGAGTGGACATGCACATGCGTAGTTAGTAGGTGGCCAAATAACGCACAGATCACGACGCAAGTGAACGGCCTAGATAATGGGTACCGCGTAGCTCGGCCTAGGCTGCAACTTCCCGTTTTGGACAACGGTTTTTTGTAGCTTGAGCTACGCGGTACCCACTATCGTAGTCGTCCAATATGAGCTTTGGTGCATGTGGATCTGTGCTGAATTAGCAGCTGTGTCAGGCGGTAAACACATCACAGTCTGGCGCCAGAATACCTTTGATGGGCCCGGTACTGTACCTGACATGATGTGACATGAGCCCGCTCAGACAAGCCCCACATACTATTGTCCCACCATCGACGTGTGACTCGTGGATTCAATATTTTTATCCCCAGCCATGAAGACTCTGATCCTCGTTTGGAGCACAAATTGTTGATTCTGAAAGATGCACCTGCTGAATCTAATAATTGTCAGGAGGTCTTGAGTGACACAACCGGGTGGGAACGAAGGTAAGATGGATCATAGCACAATTATTTGAGGGAGCGAATTTATATCTTGAAGTTATCGAACACTTTTTTACCAGATCCACTAGATTGCATGCTAATTTTCAATTCTGTCTGGGATATGGAACAACAGGAATAATTTACGTACGTAATTACAACCAAGTCACTGTCACACAACGCCTCTCTCTTCTCTGCGCTTCTCTCACATCACCTCTCTCTTTCCTTTCTCTTTCACACACAACAACAGGCCAACTCATGCATGCAGTTATAAAAAAAAGCTCCTTCCCTTGCATGCGGCTCCATTCTTCTGCGCTCTCTCACATCACATCAGCACCTCACATGCATGCCTCTCACATGTGTGCCGACAAACACCTGTTAATCGCTGGGAAAACAGTACCTACACAGTGGACATGCACATGCGTAGTCAGTAGGTGGTCAAATAACGCACAGATCACGACGCAAGTGAACGGCCTAGATAATGGGTACCGCGTAGCTCGGCCTAGGCTGCAACTTCCCGTTTTGTGAGTCTGTAGGGAAGTTTGTAGGAAGAGCATGCCGGATTGGCTATGCTGACTGTTCCGGTTACTAAGACATGATGAACTGATGATCACCTAACACCTAACTGGCTGATCTGTCACTGAGTTTTTGAAGGTCACCACATTTGATGAGATGGAAGCATTGCTTTCTTTAGGGACACAATATGTAGATAATAATGTCTAAAGTCTCCTTCAGTTTGTTGTTATTCAGGATGATCAGTCGGTGGCTTATTGTTATAGGCTATCCTTGACATTTTGGAAGGCAGCAGCGTATTCAAACTGCATTACTCAAACTATGAGACGTGGGTGAGCTTTCTTGCGTGGAGTATGTGACTGCGTCACTTCTATCTCTATGAATTTTATATATTGTGTTATTTTGTTGTTCGAACAGACTGATGTTTATACTGTACTCCCTCTGTAAAGAAATATAAGAGCGTTTGGATCACTACTTTAGTTATCTAAACGCTCTTATATTTATTTACGGAGGAAGTATATGTGTGACCTGTTTGTCTAAGTACTCCCTCCGTCCGGAAATACTTGTCATCAAAATGGATGAAAATGGATGTATCTAAAACTAAAATACATCTAGATACATCCATTTCAATGACAAATATTTCTGGACGGAGGGAGTACATGTTACATGCCACGACTTTATACTAAGTGATCATCGATCTCGTATATTATTAGTTCATTATTCAGTCAAAAGTTAGCTTTCAGTTATTGTTAGAGTTCGTCTGCATAGGGCAGATTGGCAGGCTGCCTGGTTTGAAACCGAATTGGCTCCCCAAATGTTGGGTACGCAAATTACAGAACTAGTTAGGTTGTTTTGATATAACCGGATATTGGCTTGCAAAAGCACTAGTACATCTTTTTGCTGCAAACCAAATACTGCCCTAAAATTCTAGTAGGGCAACAAATTCAGCCTGAGGTTTCTGTTGTGTGTGTCTTGATAAGATGTGTGATGAGACTGAACCAGTTATAAAATCAGTAATAGTTGGCACTAATGTGTTTTAGTTAACTAGAGATGAATCCGGTTGCATGTTAAGATAATTGAGTTAGTGAGGATCAACTATTTTAGTAGGTACTCCCTCCGTTCCAAAATAGATGACTTTAGTATAAAGTTAGTACAAAGTTAAGTAATCTATTTTGGAACGGACGGAGTATATAGGATTCTGTATTGCTGATCTCAATGTGGTTGAAAGGAACTCCTTGACGACATCGAGTGTCAGCTATAGTTAATATTCCATACGTATCCATGTGATGAAGAAACTAACTACTAGCAACCAACTAATAATGCACATGTAAGCAAAGCACTAGCTCTGTATGATCCTTCCTTCAGCGATGGGAGCACCATGAGCGGTGTAGAACGCTCAGGCCTCAGGAGCACCAGACCATGAACAAAAATGAAATGCAACAGAACATTTCACTTGAAAGTTGACTATCATGCAATCATTCTATTTAGTAACTTTTTTAGCACTATCATTCTATTTAACTTTTTTTGGGTAAAATCATTCTATTTTAACTAGTGCGCTGTTAGCAGCTGAACGACTGATGGGCCTGAAGCCCAGAAGAAGACCAGGCCCAAGACAGATGCAGCCCAACGCACTAGCCAGCTTACGAGAAACCAAGTGTCCGAAGTAAAAAATGGCACTAGCTAGACTATAAAGTATTGCTTAAAATTACTTTGCGGCACTACTGAACCAATAAGCAAACAGATATAGTGGTTAATATATATGTGAAAATATTGATAACAAAGGCTGTTGCCTTCATCCCCCACGGCCGCGGACCTGTTGTTGTCCACAGCTGCGTCCAGCGTGAAGGACCAGAAGGTGCCACTGCTCAATGCTCGCTCCGAGAACTAGTTCATGCAGCTGATGGAGGAGGTGTTGCGCAGGTCGTTGATCAACCATGGTCTCGCGTCGTTGTCCCCTCTGAGCAACCATGACGTTCAGATTGGATGCCACGTCAAGGAGGAGGCACTGTCCCTTCCGCGTCGCCAATCGGGCCCTCGCCGGAGGCGAACCCTCTCGCCTCCACCACTATCTCAAACGCGTCGGCGTCGGCAGTGTGTCTTCATCCAAATGCAAAGTTGAGAAGCAGGAGGTGCGACCGGCATAGCGCAATGCGGCATTCGCCAAGACCCAGGTGGCGCCTGCCTGGGTGCTCATAGAGGCTTGGGTCCTTGATTGGTTCAAGATCACTGTCGAGTCGGACGCCCGCCGCAGGCACTAGCTCAACACCCAGCTCCTCCAAGTGAGGTTGGCAGAGTCCGAGCGTACCATCCGTCTCCAAGAAGCCGGCGACAGGCGGCGCAATGCTATCGAGGATGCACTGAAGGGTCTGCCTGCGAGAGCGCCGTGGCCTGACATGGATGTCGTCATGCATGGGGGGCCTTCCGCCACTGGCTCAACGTGGGCGGTGGTCGCAACGACGACGGTGGTGCCGGCTGCCTGGGAGGCCAGGCCTACGAGTTCATCGTCTAGTACTATGCTTAGTTTTAGTTTAGTTTAGTTTTAGTTTATTCCGAACTTGTAAATTCCATCCGGTTTGCATGCAATGTATTGAACTTGCTAATTTTCGTTCGACTTTGGTGCGGATATTGGTGACTTTCAGTTGGATGGCCTTTGCCCGGCCGGCTGTCCCGGGACATATCTGGTCGTGTCCGTGGATATTCGTGGGCGAAAATTTGATGATCTGCATTGAAGATGGCGTAGGCACCACGGATTGAAACACTTGGATGCATATGGCGTACGTACGTGTTACCTCGATCTGTCTTGGTAAAGATCTGCAGCGGGGAGTGACCGTTCGAAGCAGCCGGACTGGAACATTGTCAGCCAGCATGCAGTCAATAGTACCACAGCCTACGACTCACGTGTCCTTTGGTCGTAGCAGCGTGCGGCATAATATTTCCGATTGCTTATAGGATCCATAGAGACTTTGGAGCACAGCAGTACACGTCGCACGTGTTCATATAACAGTCTTATTGAGCAAAAGTTGTATGCATGCATTGACCCAAAACAGTGGAAGACGAGAAATTGCAGAACCACAATAATTGACGACAGCCAAAATGCGTGAAAAATCAAGGGTGGAACGTACACTGGAAGTTCAGGCTCAGGTTCAACTGCACAATTTATAATAATAAACTGAACGATAAATCAAAATACTTATTTGACAGCACAAATAAATGGCCAAGAGCCTGGAAATTTGAATTTGTTTTTTACTGTTTATTTACTTTCGGAGTTTTTTCTCACTGTTTATTTACTGCATTATAAACAAAACTAAAGACCAAGTAAATGATTCCTTTGACTCATACGCGCATTGTTGCGTGAATGTCACTTGAAGAGCGTTTTTCTTACACTACACTACACTAGTGTAAAAAACGTTCTTATATTATGGGACGGATGGAGTATTTGCATATAAAATGAGTCCAAAAGTAAACAGAATCAAAGTTTGACAAAATATATAGAAGGAAATATCAATAATTATAATATTGAAAATAAATTATGAAAATATAACTAATGATGGTTATATTGGTGTTATGTATATTTATATTTTTGCATATATGTTCGGCCAAACTAAAAAGGTATTGACTTTTTGACTAAATTTATACGTCATATATTTCGGGATGGAGGGAGTACCTAGATGCAACGCTGCAGCAGCATTCAACGTAGGAAAAGTAGCCAGCGTGGGCTAAACGTTGCTAAATCATGGAATCCTGATCATAGATATAGTTCTGGCAGCGACCCACACACACA
>NW_025235507.1:0-6083 GCF_018294505.1 Triticum aestivum | reverse complement strand
AGCGACGGAGCGGCGCGCGCCGAATTGGACTGGAACGCCACTAGGCTAGGTCTGCTTTCGGCCGCCCTCGCAACGTGCAGGTGTGCTATGGGCGATGGGCCCAGACCCCTGTGCGCTTAGGTTTAGACCGGCGTGCTGGCCTCTCTGTTGTGCCTAGGTGGGGCTGCGACGTGTTGATCTTCCGAGGCCGGGCATGACCCAGGAAAGTGTGTCCGGCCAAATGGGATCGAGCGTGTTGGGTTATGTGGTGCACCCCTGCAGGGAAGTTAATCTATTCGAATAGCCGTGATCTTCGGTAACAGGACGACTTGGAGTTGTACCTTGACCTTATGACAACTAGAACCGGATACTTAATAAAACACACCCTTCCAAGTGCCAGATACAACCGGTGGTCGCTCTACCTCAGGGATATGAGGAGGGGATCGCCGGGTAGGATTATGCTATGAGATGCTATTTGGAGATGCTACTTGGAGATGCTACTTGGCGGACTTCAACCTACTCTCTTCTACATGCTGCAAGACGGAGGCTGCCAGAAGCGTAGTCTTCGACAGGATTAGCTATCCCCCTCTTATTCTGGCATTATGCAGTTCAGTCCACTGATATGGCCTCCTTACACATATACCCATGCATATGTAGTGTAGTTCCTTGCTTGCGAGTACTTTGGATGAGTACTCACGGTTGCTTTTCTTCCTCTTTTCCCCTTTCCCTTCTACCTGGTTGTCGCAACCAGATGCTGGAGCCCTGAAGCCAGACGCCACCGACAACGATGACTCCTACTACGTTGGAGGTGCCTACTACTACGTGCAGCCCGCTGACGACGACCAAGAGTAGTTAGGAGGATCCCAGGCAGGAGGCCTGCGCCTCTTTCGATCTGTATCCCAGTTTGTGCTAGCCTTCTTAAGGCAAACGTGTTTAACTTATGTCTGTACTCAGATATTGTTGCTTCCGCTGACTCATCTATGATCGAGCACTTGTATTCGAGCCCTCGAGGCCCCTGGCTTGTATTATGATGCTTGTATGACTTATTTATGTTTTAGAGTTGTGTTGTGATATCTTCCCGTGAGTCCCTGATCTTGATCGTACACGTTTGCGTGCATGATTAGTGTACGATTAAATCGGGGGCGTCACAAGTTGGTATCAGAGCCGACTGCCTGTAGGAATCCCCCTTTCAACTCCTTGGCCGAAGTCGAGTCTAGTCGTTGAAAAACTTTTACTAACATGGCTGTGTGGCCCATGGGCCCACGTCGCCATCGGGAGGTATTAGGATCTTTTATTCCTCGACCTTTACTCTGGGATTCTGAACCCTCTTCTATTCGGGTTAGACGATTTTTGCTAAAAACTAACTTTAGGTTCTCGAAAATACTTTCTCCCGGAGAGCCCCTTCAGTCCAGATGGTCACCGACTGCACCAGAAGATTTCGGAGATACTCTTTGATATTCTCTCGAGACTTTGTGCCCATCACTTTTGCTAATCCCGACCACCGATAAATCCTTATGGATAACTACTTACACTTGCCATTCTTACGATCATTCCCCATTGTTCTTGTTATTACAAGATACCCGAAGTTTTCTCTATTGTTCCGAGAATACTTCGTGCCTACTGCCTAGCAGTTCTTTGCCACATGAATACCCCTTCGAATAAATCCTCGCACTTGTCGAGTATCCGCTCATCCCTAGTTGTTCATGTGTTTCACAAGAGTCTTCAAAATAATATTCGATCTTCCGAAAATCCTTTGGGGCCTTTGGCTCTTGAAATTCTTGCTTGCTTGCATTATGGTTAATCCCATAAGTCTCGTAGTCTTAATGACATTCCTTGTCATTATCATTTTGAGTCTGTTGACTCAATATTCTGCGAATACACGCAATCATCATTGATCCTTATAAATTACCTTTCCGGCTGAGCTTCCATTCTTTTAACTGGAATTGGTTCTCGACCAATCCAATTGTCGTTGATTGTACCCTAAGTCTATTCAACTTATCCATCCCTAATCAGAGCATTGCTTCTGATCCCTTGAATTGGAAATCATAATTCCTTTGCATTTGACAATTGAGTTAGTCAGTTGTTTCTATAATCTGATCTCCTTACATTCTTCTTCCTCTAGTTGAGTACCGATACTCGTATCAGATCCTTTGTGGACCATCAAGTCCTTTGTTGGATTGTTATCCGACAGTGTCCTTCACATTTGATCACTTTGTGAGTTCTTCCCCTGATACATGATGCCCTTGTTAAGTTGTATCCTCTGCTTGGCCAACCATGCTCTACTTTCGAGCTTGTGTTATTTACTCTTGAAACTTGTGGTATACATTTCTAAGAAGCCCCTGTGGGTTGAACATATGCCTTCTCTAAACCGTGTGAACCCGAAAGTTTTCACGAGTCATACTCTTCTGGTGCTTCACCAGATAAAATTTCAACACTGCATCTTCATCGAACATGAGAAGTGAATGAAAGGTTATGCATTGGAGAAGTGGGACTCGACCTTGAACTTGTGTTCATGCCCATGGACACGATGTAGATCTTATCATTAAAGCTTCTTTTAAATAAATTATTCCTTTGGTATAAGTTCATCTTATATCTAAGATCTGGCCTTTTGCAACCGTGGTTCCGACCATGATTGTTCTTCTTTGATCTCATTTCTCGGACAAGTTAAAACAATTGTCTTCTATGGATCAATACACCAGTCCCACCTTTACTTTGATCTTGTGTCGAGTATTACCCCCTGGTATCTCGAGATTATCATGGAACTGCATAACTCCTTATGAGTTCTTCATCAAGTGCTACCTTCCCACTGATTCCAATTTTTCACGGGCTCTGAGTTATTATACACTCAAAGACATCGATAACTGAATCGAGTTCGCATTGCGATTCAACAAGTATTTGAACCCATCACTGCTTACAAATTTATTAATCCTTCAAGTCATTCCTAGCCTGATCGGCTATATCATTATCGAGCTAATTTTAACTGTGCTACCCGGTCCTTCTTCCCGGAGCACAATTTTCGACGATGAACTAACCTTACGTCGATCATCATCATCATATCATTTCGCCTTGAACAACAAGCTTGGTTTCGAGTTTGTGTCATACCCTTGGTTCCAATAACCTTTCACTTTATCATTACTTTGACTTGATGTCATCACCGATCGATTACATCTTCATGAACTCTCGCGACAAATGTGTCGTGAATATCATCAACATTCTGAGCTCTTCCAAGAGATCTATTGAAACCATGATGAGAAATACCATCCTTGCCATCGATGATTGGTGTTATCAGCGACAACATTATTGCATTCCCTCCAACACAAAACTTGTTCCTGTATTGTGTTGTACCTTGAGTTCCTTGCTATCCAACTTATGTTATATTCTACCGCGGAGTATTACCATCTTTGATGTTAAGAATGTTGTGAGGATTGCTCCACCTCTTAAGAATTCTTGCTATAATGATACTTCTCACCATCACCATTCTTTCTTGGTCCTCGTGTTGATTCCAACCGGGGTACCCACAAGTGAACGGTGTTGTTTGGATTATGCACTTCTAGCAACCCTATTGCTTTGAAGTTAATGATCGATAGTTCATTCTAAGTCCTTCGCTAATTGAATCACCATTCTGACATTGGTCGTGCAACCCAATCCACATTTCGGGCGCACCTTTCAACCAATGTTTAATTGTGTATGTTTTCCTCGAGCATACTTCCTTATATCATTTGATCTGACAAATTTTATCTCCTTGTTCACTTAATGGTGGAAATCCATCTTTTGAGAATATCGGTGAATTGCCGTTGAGTTCACCAGACACCTCCTTGCCCTCTCCTTGGTTTAATGGTGAACTATTGCTTCAGAAACCCGCTCCCATAGTTCATTTCCCGAGAAGCTTGCAATGCCATTTCAACGATTTGTGTTGCGCCTTTTCTTCTCGGACATCCTGAGTCTCAGGTATCCTGACACCAATCGGATCTGAATCTCGGTCAGATATGATGGTTGGGACAACTTTCCAAGAGTTATGACGTTGATCCTTTGATGACCCGGTAACATGATGTCATGCCTAGCACCCCCCCCCCGGCTGGAGGACCTATCATTATAGATTCCTTTTCAGCAAGGTTATCCATTCATCCATGAGGAAATTGTAAGACTTATTCTACAAGTTATTCTTGATGGATCCTTCGTGTTTCCAAAGTCTGATCTTCACCTGAAGACCATGTCACTGCTATCTCGAAGCATGTCAATGGTACTCCGATTTTCAACAGGCACGTTTGAAGCACGATGCTATATTTTAATTATCAATTATCCTAACACCGTTGTATGAGTAATATCATGAGATTCCTCCCCCCTTACCTAAATGGTTTTCTACTTTATATCCTGTCATGGATATCTTGCTCTGCTTGTCCTTGGGAAGGATATACCTCGGAATATGTGTTTAAACATATTTTCCTTTCCATTGTTCTGTTTAATCTGATGATCATATTTTCCTTCCATTGGTTTGTTTAAACCTTTTCTATGATCTATATGATATAAGCAGTAATAATCCACTGCTTGTGCAAACACCTCGATGTACAACTATGTCAGTAAGACCTTGTTACTATTGTTGATGACATTCCGGTAACCACCGATGGACGGGAACCTTGCCTATTGGTCCGCCTCGTTTCAACGAGCAGGAAAATGGTTCTCTTCGTCCCTCGCCCTTGGTACCAACGTTGTTGCCGACATAGCTGACATGGTACTCCCTGACATGCCTTGCTATCATGACCGTGCAAGATGTCACTGCTCCTATTATAAAAAAAAAAGAGGAACCACATGGTGGGCCCATAACCCACAGTTTCACAGGATCGAAACCTGACTCTCCTATACACCCTGTTGTCAAAGTTATTCCTCGTGCTTGACTTTGTATGTAATTCACGGGCCACTTGCCTGTTGATCTATTCTGGTATCAGACACAATACTTATTCCCATTGCTTTGAACCCCTTTTCACGCCCTGTTCCAGGCATCGAACGATCGCCTGCTTGCTCGAAACTTCCCATGATACCACCTTACTTTGCTCTCGATAGGTGTAATTTGTTCAACTCGAGAGATACTCATATGTTCATTCTTGGGATACCCCAGATAAATTTCCCTTATAACCTCCTATCATTGTAGAGCTGCCCCTTACCTATTCGTAAGTACGATGGAGTTCCCCGGAGAAAGGACGGCAACTTCATCATGATGCTTTGGAATAAAGAATTGAAGACATCAACGAAAGGGATTAACTTCTTCAAGAAGATCCATTAGAATAACCAGAACCCCCCCCCCCTTTACTCCCCTCTTAAATCTCGGGACGAGATTTCTTGTAGTGGAGGAGAATTGTGACGCCCGGATAATTAGACTACAGTAATCCCACGTTAACGATGCCACGTCACCACAGTTACTGTTGTTAATCTCGCGTTAGTTCAAAACTGATTCTAAATTCAAATCAAAAATAGGCAAACAACAAAGGTTTTCAAATATTAAAACTAAATTGATCGGGTTGTGTCGGATAAATCATAAGTAATTATGGTGGAGGATCCACATCATTATAAAATAATTAGAGGCACTAAAATAAATAAAACAATGACCGAAACAATAACTTAAATGTCTTTTTAATTAATAGAGAATACAAGGTACTTTACTTTTGTCCCAAACTTTTTGTGAGAACAGTTGACATTACAAATCTAATTGAGGGGTGAGTTTCACTTTTTCTAAAAACTATAAACTATTAAATAAGAAAAGGGAAACAGAAACAAATAAAGTAAATAAAAGAAAAGATTAAAACCAGAAAACAAAAGAACAAAAAAAAAGAGAACCCCCCTCTCCCCTGGGCCAGGAGGCCCAACTAGCCACACAGTCGGCCCAGACCCAGGCCATTAACCCCTCCCGGGGGGCACCGAAACCCTAACCCCCTTCCCCACGATCCCCACTCTCCTTTCCCCCCACCCCCCGCGCGATATGGATCGGGGGCGCCCCAACGCACCTCACCCCGATCCCCTTGCCCCCGAGCCCGACGCCGGGGCCCGACGCCGCCCCATCGTCGCCGGGCTGCCCCGCCCGACCACTCCGTCGCCGGAACGCCATCGCCGCC
>NW_025235506.1:0-6084 GCF_018294505.1 Triticum aestivum | reverse complement strand
ACAACAACAACAACAACAACAACAACAACAACAACAACAACAACAACAACAACAACAACAACAACAACAACGTCGCCTTCCAAATCATGTGGGACGAGCACAGCGTGTTCCCATTGACCCTGGGCAAAATTCTGGTGCCACTGTTGATGCTTCTGTAGCTCCTGCTGCTACTATAGAGGTAGAGGACCATTACGAGGAGGAGGTTGATCAAAATCAGAACTACGTGCAACCACCAGCACCAGCACCACCAGGTCGTCCTCGGGTATATCATCGCAACGGTAGGGCTGCACTAGCACCTGAGGTACGAGATCATGACCTTTTTCCTAAACTGAAGTTGAATATTCTACCATTTGAGGGTAGATATGTTCCTGATATATATCTTACTTGGGAGTTAGAAACTAAACAACGATTTACATGTTTACAATATCCTGAGGAGAGACGTGTTCCTGCTCCTGTTTGTGCTTTCACTAGCTTTGCATGTGTTTGGTGGTCTGAACATTGTAGATTATATCCTATTCCAACTACTTGGGCTGCTTTGAAAACTGCTATGCGTACTCGTTGGGTTCCACCATATTATCAACGTGAATTAATTCAAAAATTGCAGCGTTTAAGACAAGGAAAAAAATTATGTAGAAGAATATTATCAAAAATTACAAATTGGCATGATTAGATGTGGTATTGTTGATGAGAATGAAGCTATGCTTGCACGTTCTATGGGTGGATTAAATAGAGTAATTCAAACCATTCTAGAGTATAAGGAGTATAATAATATCACTTGTTTATTCCATCTTGCTTGTAAAGCTGAACTGGAAGTCCAGGATCGACAGGCATTGACACGAACTAACTTTTTCGCAGGTCGATCTTCATCATGGACACCACATGCATCCTCTACTTCCACTACACCAGCACCTCCATCAGGTGCCACCTCCAGCCGTGATACAAGAAAGCAGGCACAACCACCACTATCTACCAAGAGCACACCTGTCGGGCCTGCGCAGAGCTCTTCTTCTTCCATGGCATCAATAGGGCACACAAGTGATATTATTTGTCATCATTGTAAGGGAAGATGACATTTGGCGAGAGAATGCAAATCTCAGCGTGTGATGATTTCTACTGAGGATGGTGGGTATGAGTCCGCTAGTGACTATGATGAGGAATGAGTCCGCTAGTGACTATGATGAGGAGACTTTGGTTCTTATTACACATGAATAACACGGTGGAGATGATTCTGATCATGGACGCAATACATGGCTACTGAAGATGCTGACATGTATGAATGTTTAGTTGCTCAACGTGTTTTGAGTGTGCAGGTTACACAAGCTGAGAAAAATCAGAGGAATAATTTGTTCCATACAAAGGGAGTTGTGAAGGAACGTTATGTTCGCGTCATCATAGATGGAGGGAGCTACAACAACTTGGCTAGCATGGAGATGATGGAGAAACTATCGCTCACCACAAGACCACATCCACATCCTTACTACATACAATGGTTCAACAACAGCGGCAATGTTAAGGTAACACATACTGTTCGTGTGCATTTTAGTATCTCTACATATGATGATTATGTTGACTGTGATGTTGTATGTATGCAAGCATGTTCCTTATTACTTGGTAGACCATGGCAATTTGACAAAAAATATGTACACCATGGTAGAAACAATCAGTATACTCTTGTTCATAAGGACAAAAATATTACTTTGCTTCCTATGTGATGCGGAGCATCCCAAGGTCATCCCCATGGACCTACCATCGTCTCACCAAGTTACTAGCGGACCCATAACACGAGCATGTGCAAGAGCTCTCAAAACCGAGGTGACATCTTTCCTCTCACATTTCCACTTCGATGCACATGAAACATGGCTACTACCTCAAACAGAGACAGTGCATACTCAGGTATCAAGGAGTTGTCCATGAAGAAGCTAAGGAGCGAGGAGGATCAGAAGAGGAAGACGGACATGAAGACGGGGAAGAAGAGGAGGTACAAAAGAAGCCCTAGCCACCGGACGACCGGTCAGAACCGGACGTCCGGAGCCTGAAGTCCCAGCCACCGGACGACCGGTCGGGACCAGACGTCCGGCACCTGACGCCCCAGCCGAGCTACAGCGAGCGGACGTCCGGCCCGGACCGGACGACCAGCGCCACTGCACCCGAGCTAATATCAGCGGAAGTCTGAAGTGACCGGACGTCCGCCAACCCCATCATAGATCAGATCCAGCGGATGTCCGGAAGCCACCGGACGTCCGGACGCCATTGAGCCACCAGACGTCCGGTCCCCAGCGGACGTCCGGTACCTGGCTGTGTCCAGTTTCGGGCCCGAGGCCAATGTGCCCCCTCCTTTCTCCCCCCATTTGCACTAAGACTATAAATAGACCTCCTATTCATCCTAGCTAGGGTTACCATTGGTTTAGCTCATATTTAGAGATAGAGCATTGCTCATCCACATCGGCTCTACTCCACGAGAGAGACCGTGGCCCCACTTCGGAGAAGATCCCTTTGGATTCAAGACCCCTCTAAGGGAAGATCCCCTTGTGGATTCAAGATGTCCTCACGGTGAAGACCGGCTACCTTTGTATCGTCCTTAGTTTTCCGTGGATCGTGTGATCTCTTACGTACTCAAGGATATAGCATATGTGTGACTATTTCTTGTTGGTTTAGTGATTTCTTCGTGTTTCCTCTCGTGTTTCCCCTTGTGTTTTCCCTCGTGTTCTTTGCGAGATTCGCTCCTTTCGTGAAAGATCGGGAGATTAGGGTTCTACCCTACATCATCTTGGTATCTAGAGTTTCGTTGATCACGATTTCGGAGCCTCCCCGTTGTGTTTCTAGCCTAGTTTTTGTTGATTTCGTCCCTAGTTCGAAAATTCCCCACAAAAATAGCCCCATTTTTTATGATTTGTTGGTGTGTTGAAATTTTGTTGGATTTGATCCGTGGGTTTTCTTTGCCTTGAGTGGATCTATGTTTTCCCCCTTTCCCCACCCTTTCTATCCACAAAATTGCCCGGATTCGATGAATTTCACCTCATCCACCCCGCCCACGTGCAGTTCATCCTGTGCCCAAACAGTGCCCAGGCACCGGACGTCCGCTCGCCACCGGACGTCTGGAGTACCCCGACGAAACTGAATTTTTTTCAGTTGTCATCACCACCACCGACCCACTTCCGCATACGCACTACCACCTCCTATATAGCATCACCACTTCAGCATACCACCACCATTGCTTACCCTTTTCGCACTCCAACATGTGTTGCCACTTCGAGCTTTGAGAATTTGAGTTGTGGTTTCGTGTCCTTTTGTGTTTTGGCTATCTAGGAACGGTTCGACATCAACATCACCGCCGCTCATCTTCGCCACGGTCGCATCATCAACAACGACCACATCGGCTACATCTTGGTATTCGTGCGACCATTTTGACACCATACCGTAAGCGAGAACGGTAACCTCATCTTGGTATCGTGAGACATCATTCTTCCCATTACATTGATAGACATCATAGCCTTACTCCTTTGCGTCGCTTACCCATCGAGACTAGCTTTTGAGTATTGCCGGCAACGTGACTTGTCCACATTACTGATCATACTTCCCATAAAATACATACATCATTGTTGCATATCTTGGTATCATCTCTTGTGTCACAAGGTTTTCATCGCATACACAATTGCTATCTTGGTTCGTAAAGCATTGCATGAGAAAAGAGCTCAAACAACAAAGAGGCAAACAAGCTTTTAAGCAAAAGAGAAAGATAAGCAAAGAGCTTTTAAGCAAGAACCATAGCATCATACAACATTAAGATTGTCATACTAGATCATATTGGATCATATCATAGAAACACCTTGCATAGAGCATACATGGGATAGAAGTCGCTGCATTTTTGCTAAGTAGGTTGTGGACACGTCTTTGTATCCGCCTATTGTACAATCGTGCTAGCGTCTCTCTAGTGTTGTGCAACAAGAGCATTTTTGTGGATTCCACATTTTGGCTCATCCTTGGTTGCACGACCCCACTCATCTTTTTGCATGTGTGTTTTCGTGTACCTTACATGATGAGGACATGACTACCTTAGATACGACCAAAAATATTGCATACATGTATTTTGTGAGGTGATTTCTAATTCAAAGTATGCAATAATTTATTTATATCATTCAGGACAAAAATACTTCACAAACTTTTGCGCCATATCTAATTGCAGGTGTATGGGACATTTTTACAATCCACATATGAAGATAAGGGAAAAAGAGAAGTTTAGGTGCTGTTCAAAAGTCCTCTCACGTCACTTTTGGGCCAAGAGAAGATAGAGTCCAAGTCTCTCACGTTCTGGATTCAGATTCGGACTTCATAGACATACCTGACTCAAAACGCCAACAACATTTTCATACGGACTTCGAATTGGGTGATTCTTTTTTTGTTTGAAAGTAGATTTCGTGCTCTTTCCAACACAATTGGATTCACCTTCAAATTCGTCTGGAGCGTTGAGTTATGGACGACACAATCTGACGTTGCAGTAGAATCCTAGTCAAACTACAAGCCCAAAGGTGTTGCATCACCTTCACTTGGGCCCATGAGCCTTGTACGACATAGGGTTAGTTTTAGGATGCCTTGGGACGTCCTCCCACCTACTTGGCCACCACCCCTTGCTCCTATATAAGTAGATCCATCTAGTAGCTTTTTCCTGGGGATTTGTTTAGTTAAACGTTAGCCATTGCAACTTCGTGTACTTCGTTTGTGTCCAACGACCAGATCAAGACCCCTTTCGAATCCCCACCTTTATCAATACTTCATCTATATTCGCAATATTCAGATTGCATTATCATATTCTTGTTTATTTTTCGATTGCGTGCAGGAATAGACCTTCGTGGTCAGGCTGACTGTGCTTCCGGCATCGTCAGTAACCTCAGGAGATTGGTTTAGCGATTGCTAAGGCGCAACGTCGTGCACGTTTGTAGTCGGATCGTCAAAGTCGACTCCACCAAATTGACAGTTATCATCTCATCGAAAGATCGGGACACCCCGTCTCTATCAAGTTGTATCAGTTTTCAGGTTGCTCGGAGAGAATTTCCAGTTTTTCCTAGATTAGATTTATTTTCTTATCTATTGTCCAAGAAAAAGTCAGAAAAAAAGTTAGATCTATTCATCCTTTGTCCAAGCCAGTCTGAGCCTTTGCAATTTACTTTTCATTGCTTGCATAATTGAATTATCGGTTCCATCGTCGTGTCGAGTTGCTGGTCTTAGTGTCTAGTTCGTTCAGAGTTTCGAGTTCTGTTCACATTAGTCACGCCGCCGTTGCATCATTATCCCTTCCGTTGTCCACCACTCATTCATCAATTTCCACCATGTTCTACCGACCAATCATTGTCATAATCATAGTTTAGATCATTCAAATCTTCGCTTGATCCAATCTGCATCTTATCTAGTTTGTTTTGGAAAGAGGGAGAGAGAAAAAAGAGACAGAGAAAAAAAACGAGAGAAAAAAAGTAAAAAAAATTCTGAGAAAAAAGAGAAAGAAAAATAAAAAAGTGTGAGGAAAAAAATAGAGAAGAAAAAAAACAAAATTCGGATCTATCTTGACTTAATCTTGTAGTTGAATTCAGATTGAAATCTGTTTTGTGCACTGTTCAGTAAAACAAACATAACTTCCTCATACGAAGTCCGTTTTGGCTCTGCTAGTACTCATATGAAAACTAGCGACGAGCCGCATTTAAATAGTTGCAGAAGCTAGTTCAATATTTGGCACCTCAAAATCAGCTTCCAAATAGGTCTTTTTGTCCTCCGAAGTTCACGAACACAACTTATTCCAGTTTTTCACGTCAGTTTTAGATTTTTTGACTCCTCATATCAACTCGGAATTGAGTGATTCCTTTTGTGTTTGAAAGCTTGAGTCACTACCATTCTTGAAAAAATTATAAAAAAATTGGCACATTTTTTTCCAAAGGAAAGTTGGAGAGAAAGTTGTTGATATATCATGCTTCGCTGTTGTTTCACATCATTATTTTTACGGCTATTGTGATCTTCACTTATATTTTGCTGTCCAGAGCTACTTCATATCCTTTATTGATGCTTGTTGTGCTACGACGTGACCTCATTAGTGTTCTA
>NW_025235505.1:0-6084 GCF_018294505.1 Triticum aestivum | reverse complement strand
AATCAACAATATAAGGTCTAAACTTATCACATGCAAACACAACTGCTAAGAATTCTTTTTCAGTGGTAGCATAATTTCTCTGGGCAGTATCAAGAGTCTTACTAGCATAATGGATAACATTCAATTTCTTATCGACTCTTTGCCCTAAAACAACACCTACAGCGTAATCACTAGCATCACACATAATTTCAAAAGGTAAATTCCAATCAGGTGGCTGAACAATAGGTGTTGTGATCAAAGCTTTCTTAAGTGTTTCAAATGCGTCTACACAATCATCATCAAAGACAAAAGGAATATCTTTTTGCAATAAATTAGTCAGAGGCCTAGAGATTTTAGAAAAGTCCTTAATGAACCTCCTATAAAAACCGGCATGACCAAGGAAACTTCTTATACCTTTTAAGTCCTTGGGACATGGCATCTTTTCAATAGCATCAACTTTGGCTTTATCAACTTCAATACCTCTCTCGGAGATCTTGTGCCCCAAGACAATGCCTTCATTAACCATAAAGTGACACTTTTCCCAATTCAGGACGAGACTAGTGTCCTTGCATCTCTGCAAAACTCGATCAAGGTTGCTCAAACAATCATCAAAAGAGGATCCATATACGGAGAAGTCATCCATGAACACCTCACAAATCTTTTCACAAAAATCAGAAAATATAGCCATCATGCATCTTTGAAAGGTAGCAGGTGCATTACATAAACCAAAAGGCATACATCTATAAGCGAAAGTACCAAAAGGGCAGGTAGAATTAGTTTTAGATTGATCCCCTGCTGATACAGGTATTTGAGAGAAGCCATAATAACCATCTAGAAAGCAAAAATGTGTGTGTTTGGATAACCTTTCTAGCATTTGATCAATAAAAGTTAAAGGGTAATGATCTTTCTTAGTAGCTTTATTTAACTTACGGAAATCAATTACCATCCTATAGCCTGTAATAATTCTTTGCAGGATCAATTCATCTTTATCATTAGGAACAACGGTAATACCTCCTTTTTTAGGGATACAATGGACATGGCTTACCCATTCACTATCAGCAACGGGATAAATAATACCTGCCTCAAGGAGTTTTAGAATCTCCTTTCTTACCACTTCCTTCATTTTGGGATTTAATCGTCTTTGAGGATCTCTAACAGGTTTGGCATCTTTCTCCACTGAAATTTTATGTTGACATAATGTGGGACTAATGCCCTTAAGATCATCCAGAGTATATCCAATAGCTGCTCGGTGCTTCTTCAGAGTTTTCAATAATCTTTCTTCTTCTTTCTCTGAAAGGTTAGCACTAATAATAACAGGATATTTTTTTCATCAAGATAAGCATACTTGAGATTATCAGGTAAGGGTTTGAGTTCAAACACGGGATCACCCTTGGGTGGAGGTGGATCCCCAAGAATTTCAACGGGAAGATTATGTTTTAGCATAGGTTCTTGTTTAAGGAACACTTCATCTATTTCTTCCCTTTCCTTCATAAACATATCGTTTTCATGGTCTAGCAAATATTGTTCTAACGGATCAGTTGGAGGAACAATAATGGAAGCAAGACCAATAATCTCATCCTTACTAGATGATTCCTTTTCACGATGTTGTCTACTAAACTTAGAAAAATTAAACTCATGAGACATACCATCTAAGCCAATAGTGACAATATTCTTTTCACAATCAATCTTAGCACTAGCAGTATGCAAGAAAGGTCTATCAAAAATAATGGGACAAAAATCATCTTGTGGGGAACCAAGAACAAGAAAATCAGCAGGGTATTTAATCTTTCCACACAAGACTTCAACATCTCTAACAATCCCAAAAGGTTTAATGGTGTCCCTATTAGCAAGCTTAATTGTAACATCAATATCTTCTAATTCAACTGGTGCAATATCGTGCATAATTTCTTTATAAAGATCATAAGGTATCGCGTTAGCACTAGCACCCATATCACATAAGCCTTGATAACAATGATCTCCTATTTTAACAGAAATAACATGTGTGCCTATAACAGGTCTACGTGTCTTAGTGTCGGGTCTAGCAATATTAGCAGTTTCACCCACGAAAGAAATAACATGCCCATCTAAGTCTTCATCCAAGAGATCTTTAATCATAGCAATACAAGGTTCAACATTAATTTGCTCAGGAGGTGTATAAGTCCTAGTATTATTCTTACGAACAACAGTCGAAGCTTTAACATGATCTTTTATCCTAACAGGAAAAGGAGGTTTTTCAACATAAGTAGTAGGAATAATAGGATCACTATATGTAATAGTCTTTTCTTCAACTATAATAGGTGCAACTACTTTCACTTCAACAGGCGGATTATATTTAAACCACTTCTCTTTAGGGAGATCGACGTGAGCAGCAAAAGTTTCACAAAAAGTAGCTACTATCTCATAGTCAAGTCCATACTTAGAGCTAAATCCACGGAAAGCATCGGTATCCATAAAAGATTTAACACAATCAAACTTAGGTGTCATACCTGACTCCTTACTATCGTCGGAACCCCAATCTTCAGAGTTGCGTTTAATTCTTTCCAATAAGTCCCATTTGAAATCAATAGTCTTCACCATACAGGAACCAACACAGGAAGTATCGAGCAAGTTGCGATTATCAAGAGAAAGCCGAGCATAAAAATTCTGAATAATCATTTCCCGAGAGAGCTCATGATTGGGGCATGAATATAACATTGACTTAAGCCTCCCCCAAGCTTGAGCGATGCTTTCTCCTTCGCGAGGCTAGAAATTATATATGTAATTACGAAAACGATGAACAAGATGCATAGGATAGAACTTCTGGTGAAATTCCAATTTCAATCGCTTATAATTCCAAGATCTCGTGTCATCACATAGCCTATACCATGTCATTGGATCTCCCTTCAAAGATAAAGGGAAGACCTTCCTTTTGACAACATCATCGGGAATACCTGCAAGCTTAAATAATCCACAAATTTCATCCACAAAGATAAGGTGTAAGTCGGGATGCAAAGTTCCGTCTCCTGCAAAAGGATTAGCTAGCAGTTTTTCTATCATACCCGAAGGAATCTCAAAGTGAATATTTTCATAAAGTTCAGTAGGTTGAGGAGCATCTCTTTGCTCCTCTGGTTGGGGTGAAGATACCCCAAACAAGCCACTCAAAGGATTAGTTTCCATAGTGACTAGTAACAGAAAGTTTCAGCACACTAAATAAATGTTTCCTTACCAAGTTCCACTCACCAAGAGTGCTACGCTCCCTGACAACGGCGCCAGAAAAGAGTCTTGATGACCCACAAGTATAGGGGATCTATCATAGTCCTTTCGATAAGTAAGAGTGTCGAACCCAACAAGGAGCAGAAGGAAATGATAAGCGGTTTTCAGTAAGGTTTTCTCTGCAAGCACTGAAATAGTAGGTGATAGATAATTTGGTGATAAGATAAATAGTAACGAGCAAAAGTAAATAAAGTAAATAAGGTGCAGCAAGGTGGCCCAAACCTTTATGTAGCAAAGGATAAGCCTAGACAAATTCTAATAATAATGAAGGAGCTCCCGAGGACACATTGGGCATTATCGTCAAGCTAGTTTCATCACGTTTGTAAGATTCTCGTTTGGTACTTTGATAATTTGATATGTGGGTAGACCGACACTTGGGTACTGCCCTAACTTGGACAAGCATCCCACTTATGATTAACCCCTATTACAAGCATCCGCAACTACAAAAAGGAGTATTAAGGTAAACCTAACCACATCATTAAACATATGGGTCTATATGAACCCCTAACGTAGCAACTCATAAACTAGGGTTTAAGCTTCTGTCACTCTAGCAACCCATCATCTACTTATTACTTCCCCATGCCTTCCTCTAGGCCCAAATAATGGTGAAGTGTCATGTAGTCGACGTTCACATAACACCACTAGAGGAGAGACAACATACATCTCATCAAAATATCGAACGAATACCAAATTCACATGACTACTAATAGCGAGACTTTACCCATGTCCTCAGGAACTAAAGTAACTACTCACAAAGCATAAGCATGTCCATAATCAGAGGTGTAATAATATGCATTAAGGATCTGAACATATAATCTTCCACCAAGTAAACCAATAAGTATCAACTACAAGGAGTAATCAACACTACTAGCAACCCACAGGTAGCAATTTGTGGTTTTGGATACAAGATTGGATACAAGAGATGAACTAGGGTTTGAGAGGAGATGGTGCTGGTGAAGATGTTGATGGAGATTGACCCCCTCCCGATGAGAGGATCGTTGGTGATGACGTTGGTGATGATTTCCCCCTCCCGGAGGGAAGTGTCCCCAGCAGAACAGCTCCGCCAGAGCCCTAGATTGATTCCGCCAAGGTTCCGCATCGTGGCGGCGGAGTTTCGTCCCGTAAGCTTGCCCACAATTGTTTCCAGGACAAAACCCTTCATATAGCAGAAGATGGTCGCCGGAGGCCCACCAGGGGGCCCAAGAGATAGGGGGGCGTGCCCCCTGTCTCCTGGATAGGGTGTGGGCCCCCTGGCCTATTTCTTTTGCCATTAATTCCTTAATAAATCTAAAAGGTGTTTTCGTGGAGTTTCAGGACTTTTGGAGTTGTGCAGAATAGGTTTCCAACATTTGCTCCTTTTTAAGCCAGAATTCCAGCTGCCGGCATTCCCCCTCTTCATGGTAAACCTTGTAAAATAAGAGAGAATAGCCATAAGTATTGAGATATAATGTGTAATAATAGCCCATAATGAAATAAATATTGATATAAAAGCATGATGCAAAATGGATGTATCAGTGCTCCTGGAGGAGATGGTGGTTGTAGGCGGCGTTGGCCTACGCCTCCCGGAACTGCTCCTCACGCATCTGCCTCACCGTGTCCATATATTGGGCACGGGCCTCGCTGATGGTCATGGTGCAATGCACCGGCTAGGATGGCGCGGATTAGGGGGTTGGTGCCGGATCGTTGACTACCATGTTCTCAAGTGGGACATCATCGTCCTCTGGCTGGCTGCCGGCCAGCTAGTCGGCAGCAATGGCTGCCATCTCCTTGTGGTCCGTCATCCGCCTGTCCCGAAGAGCGCTGGAGCGCGAGGAAGCCATGGTGGGCAGTAGTGGTGTGGAAAGGAGAAAGGGAACGGATGCGGATGACTGCGGCTATGGCCGGCGCAGCAGTTTATATAGCAATGGTGGGCGGCGGAGGGACGGGCATGTGGTGCTGGAGTAGCCGCCTCGGCAACCACGTATCATTAATGTGGGTGGAAGATGGATGGACGGACGACACTTGTGTCGTTTGAAGGCAGAGCAATCTCCTGCACCGGGAAGCGGGGCGAGCGGCGCTGACTGTTTCGGGCGGAAAGCACGCGCAGGCGAGGAGATGACTTTACTTGGAGAGGATGACAATGGGGACCCACCAGGGCCATAACCTAACGTACGCAAGTGCCTCCTTATTATATACTACTCCCTCCGTCCCAAAATAAGTGACTCAAAACTTACTCAACTTTGTACTAACATTAGTACAAAGTTGAGTCATTTTTGAGTCACTTATTTTAGGACGGAGGGAGTAGTATGTATGCACGTGCAATGAACGTCTTAAAAGAATGGAGTGATTTTGGAGTGTGACTCAAAAAAATATAATGGAGTGATTTTGATAAATGGAATTCCACCCACGATTGTTTTTAATATTCATACAAAAAAGTGTACATTCACATCTAAAACACTGGAGGTTCATTAAAAAACTGTATGTCACTCTATTATTTTTCTTCCCATTCTCCTCCCAAACCTTCTTATCTGGGCTCAAGTCGTCATGCGCTCAAGCCGTAAAATATAGCCCATGAGGCATCGCATATGGGCCTTTTTTTCCTTGATGGGCCACGTGAATATTCTAGAACACAGCAGAGGCAACACCAATCTACTGTTCATGCAAATCCGGCTGATCTTAGCCCTTGGATTTTGGAGACCAACGGTTATGATTGAAGCCCTGGATCCATCTCAAAACTGATACACTATATATAATAAATATATATAATAAGTAGTATAGATATAGATATATAAAACTATAATTTATTTTGCTTCCTCCTGGTTTCCTGACATCATGGTCCCACACCATTGTCAACCTATGTACTAGTCAATAAAC
>NW_025235504.1:4484-6086 GCF_018294505.1 Triticum aestivum | reverse complement strand
AAATTGATGATGTGGCTTTTAATGGTGCATCTTGAAAACAGAAAAACTAGGAGTTCAAATAAGTTCAAGAAAATGAAATCCCTTTGTAACAGACGAGTTTCCGTGTGAAACCCTGATACTTCAAATGAGATTGTCCGTTTTGTACACGAAGTGCATCCAGTTTTTGCCGTAAACCTCTCTACTTTCTTGCACATGCTATGTGGGTCAAATGATGACACCATGCCAACTTTCAACCTTTTCAGAGTTCATTTGTAGTGCTTTTCAATTTCAGGGTCTTATAGCTCAAAAAAATCAGTAAATGCATGAAAAATAACAAATGAAGTCAGAAAGGGTTGAAAATTGATGATGTGGCTTTTAATGGTGCATCTTGAAAACAGAAAAACTATGGAGTTCAAATAAGTTCAAGAAAATGAAATCCCTTTGCAACAGACGAGTTTCCGTGTGAAACCCTGATACTTCGAATGAGATTGTCCGTTTTGTACACGAAGTGCATCCAGTTTTTGCCATAAGCCTCTCTACTTTCTTGAACATGCTATGTGGGTGAAATGATGACACCATGCCAACTTTCAACCTTTTCAGAGTTCATTTGTAGTGCTTTTCAATTTCAGGGTCTTATAGCTCAAAAAAATCAGTAAATGCATGAAAAATAACAAATGAAGCCAGAAAGGGTTGAAAATTGATGTGAGGCTTTGAATGGTGCATTTTGAAAACAGAAAAACTAGGAGTTCAAATAAGTTCAAGAAAATGAAATCCGTTTCTGACAGATGAGTTTCCGTGTGAAACCCTGATACTTCGAATGAGATTGTCCGTTTTGTACACGAAGTGCATCCAGTTTTTGCCGTAAGCCCCTCTACTTTCTTACACATGCTATGTGGGTGAAATGATGACACCATGCCAACTTTCAACCTTTTCAGAGTTCATTTGTAGTGCTTTTTCAATTTCAGGGTCCTATAGCTCAAAAAAATCAGTAAATGCAAGAAAAATAACAAATGAAGCCAGAAAGGGTTGAAAATCGATGATGTGGCTTTGAATGGTGCATTTTGAAAACAGAAAAACTAGGAGTTCAAATAAGTTCAAGAAAATGAAATCCCTTTGTAACAACGAGTTTCCGTGTGAAACCCTGATACTTCGAATGAGATTGTCCGTTTTGTACACGAAGTGCATCCAGTTTTTGCCATAAACCTCTCTTCTTTCTTGAACATGTTATGTGGGTGAAATGATGACACCATGCCAACTTTCAACCTTTTCAGAGTTCATTTGTAGTGCTTTTCAATTTCAGGGTCTTATAGCTCAAAAAAAATCAGTAAATGCATGAAAAATAACAAATGAAGTCAGAAAGGGTTGCAAATTGATGATGTGGCTTTTAATGGTGCATCTTGAAAACAGAAAAACTAGGAGTTCAAATAAGTTCAAGAAAATGAAATCCCTTTGTAACAGACGAGTTTCCGTGTGAAACCCTGATACTTCAAATGAGATTGTCCGTTTTGTACACGAAGTGCATCCAGTTTTTGCCGTAAACCTCTCTACTTTCTTGCACATGCTATGTGGGTCAAATGATGACACCATGCCAACTTTCAACCTTTTCAGAGTTCATTTGTAGTG
>NW_025235504.1:0-2799 GCF_018294505.1 Triticum aestivum | reverse complement strand
TGCTTTTCAATTTCAGGGTCTTATAGCTCAAAAAAATCAGTAAATGCATGAAAAATAACAAATGAAGCCAGAAAGGGTTGAAAATTGAAGATGAGGCTTTGAATGGTGCATTTTGAAAACAGAAAAACTAGGAGTTCAAATAAGTTCAAGAAAATGAAATCCGTTTCTGACAGATGAGTTTCCGTGTGAAACCCTGATACTTCGAATGAGATTGTCCGTTTTGTACACGAAGTGCATCCAGTTTTTGCCGTAAGCCTCTCTACTTTCTTACACATGCTATGTGGGTGAAATGATGACACCATGCCAACTTTCAACCTTTTCAGAGTTCATTTGTAGTGCTTTTTCAATTTCAGGGTCCTATAGCTCAAAAAAATCAGTAAATGCAAGAAAAATAACAAATGAAGCCAGAAAGGGTTGAAAATCGATGATGTGGCTTTGAATGGTGCATTTTGAAAACAGAAAAACTAGGAGTTCAAATAAGTTCAAGAAAATGAAATCCCTTTGTAACAACGAGTTTCCGTGTGAAACCCTGATACTTCGAATGAGATTGTCCGTTTTGTACACGAAGTGCATCCAGTTTTTGCCATAAACCTCTCTACTTTCTTGAACATGTTATGTGGGTGAAATGATGACACCATGCCAACTTTCAACCTTTTCAGAGTTCATTTGTAGTGCCTTTTTCAATTTCAGGGTCTTATAGCTCAAAAAAATCAGTAAATGCATGAAAAATAACAAATGAAGCCAGAAAGGTTGAAAATCGATGATGTGGCATTGAATGGTGAATTTTGAAAACAGAAAAACTAGGAGTTCAAATAAGTTCAAGAAAATGAAATCCCTTTGTAACAGACGAGTTTCCGTGTGAAACCCTGATACTTCGAATGAGATTGTCCGTTTTGTACACGAAGTGCATCCCGTTTTTGCCGTAAGCCTCTCTACTTTCTTGCACATGCTATGTGGGTGAAATGATGACACCATGCCAACTTTCAACCTTTTCAGAGTTCATTTGTAGTGCTTTTCAATTTCAGGGTCTTATAGCTCAAAAAAATCAGTAAATGCATGAAAAATAACAAATGAAGTCAGAAAGGGTTGAAAATTGATGATGTGGCTTTGAATGGTGCATTTTGAACACAGAAAAACTATGGAGTTCAAATAAGATCAATAAAATGAAATCCCTTTGTAACAGACGAGTTTCCGTGTGAAACCCTGATACTTCGAATGAGATTGTCCGTCTTGTACACGAAGTGCATCCAGTTTTTGCCGTAAGCCTCTCTACTTTCTTACACATGCTATGTGGGTGAAATGATGACACCATGCCAACTTTCAACATTTTCAGAGTTCATTTGTAGTGCTTTTCAATTTCAGGGTCTTATGGCTCAAAAAAATCAGTAAATGCATGAAAAATAACAAATGAACTCAGAAAGGGTTGAAAATTGATGATGTGGCTTTAAATGGTGCATCTTGAAAACAGAAAAACTAGGAGTTCAAATAAGTTCAAGAAAATGAAATCCCTTTGTAACAGACGAGTTTCCGTGTGAAACCCTGATACTTCGAATGAGATTGTCCGTTTTGTACATGAAGTGCATCCAATTTTTGCCGTAAGCCTCCCTACTTTCTTACACATCCTATGTGGGTGAAATGATGACACCATGCCAACTTTCAACCTTTTCAGAGTTCATTTGTAGTGCTTTTTTCAATTTCAGGGTCTTATAGCTCCATAAAATCAGTAAATGCATGAAAAATAACAAATGAAGCCAGAAAGGGTTGAAATCAATGATGTGGCTTTGAATGGTGCATTTTGGAAAAAGAAAAACTAGGAGTTCAAATAAGTTCAAGAAAAGGAAATCCCTTTGTAACAGACGAGTTTCCGTGTGAAACCCTGATACTTCGAATGAGATTGTCCGTTTTGTACACGAAGTGCATCCAGTTTTTGCCGTAAGCCTCTCTACTTTCTTGCACATGTTATGTGGGTCAAATGATGACACCATGCCAACTTTCAACCTTTTCATAGTTCATTTGTAGTGCTTTTCAATTTCAGGGTCTTATAGCTCAAAAAAATCAGTAAATGCATGAAAAATAACAAATGAAGTCAGAAAGGGTTGAAAATTGATGATGTGGCTTTGAATGGTGCATTTTGAACACAGAAAAACTATGGAGTTCAAATAGGATCAATAAAATGAAATCCCTTTGTAACAGACGAGTTTCCGTGTGAAACCCTGATACTTCGAATGAGATTGTCCGTCTTGTACACGAAGTGCATCCACTTTTCGCCGTAAGCCTCTCTACTTTCTTGCACACGCTATGTGGGTGAAATGATGACACCATGCCAACTTTCAACCTTTTCAGAGTTCATTTGTAGTGCTTTTTTCAATTCCAGGGTCTTATAGCTCAAAATAAATCAGTAAATGCATGAAAAATAACAAATGAAGTCAGAAAGGGTTGAAAATCGATGATGTGGCTTTGAATGGTGCATTTTGAAAACAGAAAAACTAGGAGTTCAAATAAGTTCAAAAAATGAAATCCCTTTGTAACAGACGAGTTTCCGTGTGAAACCCTGATACTTCGAATAAGATTGTCCGTTTTGTACACGAAGTGCATCCAGTTTTTGCCGTAAGCCTCTCTACTTTCTTACACAAGCTATGTGGGTGAAATGATGACACCATGCCAACTTTCAACCATTTCAGAGTTCATTTGTAGTGCCTTTTTCAATTTCAGGGTCTTATAGCTCAAAAAAATCAGTAAATGCATGAAAAATAACAAATGAAGCCAGAAAGGGTTGAAATCGATGATGTGGCTTTGAAT
>NW_025235503.1:5569-6091 GCF_018294505.1 Triticum aestivum | reverse complement strand
CTACTCTTTCGCACATGCTATGTGGGTGAAATGATGATACCATGCCAAGTTTCAACATTTTCAGAGTTCATTTGTAGTGATTTTCAATTTCACGGTCATTTAGCTCTCTAAACAATTAGGTAAATTACCGAAAAACAACAAATCATTTCAGAACATGTTGGAAATTGATGATGTCGCTTTGAATGCTGCATACTCAACACCAAAGAAGTCCGGAGTTCAAATAAGTTTAAGAAACATTGAAGTGCCCGTGTAACAGATGAGTTCTCGTCCGAAACCCTGATACTCCGAAAGAGTTTCTCCAGTTTGTACACGAAGTGCGTCCAGTTTTTGCCGTGACCCTCTCTACTCTTTCGCACATGCTATGCGGGTGAAATGATGATACCATGCCAAGTTTCAACATTTTCAGAGTTCATTTTATAGTGATTCTCAATTTCACGGTAATTTAGCTCTCTAAACAATTAGGTAAATGACCGAAAAACAACAAATGATGTCAGAACATGTTGGAAATTGATGATGTCGCTT
>NW_025235503.1:4964-5559 GCF_018294505.1 Triticum aestivum | reverse complement strand
CTCTCTAAACAATTAGGTAAATTACCGAAAACAACAAATCATGTCAGAACATGTTGGAAATTGATGACGTCGCTTTGAATGCTGCATACTTAACACAAAATAAGTCCGGAGTTCAAATAAGTTTAAAAAACTTTGAAGTGGCCGTGTAACAGATGAGTTCTCGTCTGAAACCCTGATACTCCGAAAGAGTTTGTCCAGTTTGTACACGAAGTGCGTCCAGTTTTTGCCGTGACCCTCTCTACTCTTTCGCACATGCTATGCGGGTGAAATTATGATACCATGCCAAGTTTCAATATTTTTAGAATTCATTTTGTAGTGATTTTCAATTTCACGGTCATTTAGCTCTCTAAACAATTAGGTAAATGACCGAAAAACAACAAATGTTGTCCGAACATGTTGGAAATTGATGGCGTTGCTTTGAGTGCTGCATACTGAACACAAAAGAAGTCCAGAGTTCAAATAAGTTTAAAAAACATTGAAGTGCCGTGTAACAGATGAGTTCTCGTCCGAAACTCTGATACTCCGAAAGAGTTTATCCAGTTTGTACACGAAGTGCGTCCAGTTTTTGCCGTGGCCCTCTCTACTCTTTCGCACA
>NW_025235503.1:4751-4954 GCF_018294505.1 Triticum aestivum | reverse complement strand
GAAAGAGTTTCTCCAGTTTGTACATGAAGTGCGTCCAGTTTTTGTCGTGACCCTCTCTACTCTTTCGCACATGCTATGCGGGTGAAATGATGATACCATGCCAAGTTTCAACATTTTCAGAGTTCATTTTATAGTGATTTTCAATTTCACGGTCATTTAGCTCTCTAAACAATTAGGTAAATGACCCAAAAACAACAAATGAT
>NW_025235503.1:3881-4741 GCF_018294505.1 Triticum aestivum | reverse complement strand
CGGAGTTCAAATAAGTTTAAAAAACATTGAAGTGCCCGTGTAACAGATGAGTTCTCGTCCGAAACCCTGATACTCCGAAAGAGTTTGTCCAGTTTGTACACATTGTGCGTCCAGTTTTTGCCGTGACCCTCTCTACTCTTTTGCACATGCTATGTGGGTGAAATGATGATACCATGCCAAGTTTCAACATTTTCAGAGTTCATTTTATAGTGATTTTCAATTTCACGGTCATTTAGCTCTCTAAACAATTAGGTAAATGACCGAAAAACAACAAATGATGTCAGAACATGTTGGAAATTGATGACGTCACTTTGAATGCTGCATACTGAACACCAAAGAAGTCCGGAGTTCAAATAAGTTTAAAAATCATTGAAGTGCCGTGTAACAGATGAGTTCTCGTCCGAAACCCTGATACTCCGAAAGAGTTTGTCCAGTTTGTACACGAAGTTCTTCCAGTTTTTGTCGTGACCCTCTCTACTCTTTCGCACATGCTATGCGGGTGAAATGATGATACCATGCCAATTTTCAACATTTTCAGAATTCATTTGGTAGTGATTTTCAATTGCATGGTCATTTAGCTCTCTAAACAATTAGGTAAATGACCGAAAAACAACCAATGATGTCAGAACATGTTGGAAATTGATGACGTCGCTTTGAATGCTGCATACTGAACACAAAAGAAGTCCGGAGTTCAAATAAGTTTAAAAAACATTGAAGTGCCTGTGTAACAGATGAGTTCTTGTCTGAAACCCTGATACTCCGAAAGAGTTTGTACAGTTTGTACACGAAGTGCGTCCACTTTTTGCCGTGACGCTCTCTACTCTTTTGCACATGCTATGCGGGTGAAATGATGATACCAT
>NW_025235503.1:3401-3871 GCF_018294505.1 Triticum aestivum | reverse complement strand
TAGTGATTTTTAATTTCACTGTCATTTAGCTTTCTAAACAATTAGGTAAATGACCAAAAAACAACAAATGATGTCAGAACATGTTGGAAATTGATGACTTCGCTTTGAATGCAGCATATTGAACTCAAAAGAAGTCCGGAATTCAAATAAGTTTAAAAAACATTTAAGTGCCCATGTAACAGATGAGTTCTCGTTCGAAACCCTGATACTCCGAAAGAGTTTGTCCAGTTTGTACATGAAGTACGTCCAGTTTTTGCCGTGACCCTCTCTACTCTTTCGCACATGCTATGCGGGTGAAATGATGATACCATGCCAAGTTTCAACAATTTCACAGTTCATTTGTAGTGATTTTCAATTTCACGGTCATTTAGCTCTCTAAACAATTAGGTAAATGACCGAAAAACAACAAATGATGTGAGAACATGTTGGAAATTGATGACGTCGCTTTGAATGCTGCATAATGAACACAA
>NW_025235503.1:2782-3391 GCF_018294505.1 Triticum aestivum | reverse complement strand
CTCGTCCGAAATTCTGATACTCCGAAAGAGTTTGTCCAGTTTGTACACGAAGTGCGTCCAGTTTTTGCCGTGACCCTCTCTACTCTTTTGCACATGCTATGCGGGTGAAATGATGATACCATGCCAAGTTTCAACATTTTCAGAGTTCATTTTATAGTGATTCTCAATTTCACGGTCATTTAGCTCTCTAAACAATTAGGTAAATGACCGAAAAACAACAAATGATGTCAGAACATGTTGGAAATTGATGACGTCGCTTTGAATGCTGCATACTGAACACCAAAGAAGTCTGGAGTTCAAATAAGTTTAAAAAACATTGAAGTGCCCGTGTAACAGATGAGTTCTCGTCCGAAACCCTGATACTCCGAAAGAGTTTCTCTAGTTTGTACATGAAGTGCGTCCAGTTTTTGCCGTGACCCTCTCTACTCTTTCGCACATGCTATGTGGGTGAAATGATGATACCATGCCAAGTTTCAACATTTTCAGAGTTCATTTGTAGTGATTTTCAATTTCACGGTCATTTAGCTCTCTAAACAATTAGGTAAATTACCGAAAAACAACAAATCATTTCAGAACATGTTGGAAATTGATGATGTCGCTTTGAATGCT
>NW_025235503.1:1942-2772 GCF_018294505.1 Triticum aestivum | reverse complement strand
ATTTAGCTCTCTAAACAATTAGGTAAATGACCGAAAAACAACAAATGATGTGAGAACATGTTGGAAATTGATGACGTCGCTTTGAATGCTGCATAATGAACACAAAAGAAGTCCGGAGTTCAAATAAGTTTAAAAAACATTGAAGTGCCCGGGTAACAGATGAGTTCTCGTCCGAAACCCTGATACTCCGAAAGAGTTTGTCCAGTTTGTACATGAAGTGCGTCCAGTTTTTGCCGTGACCCTCTCTACTCTTTTGCACATGCTATGCGGGTGAAATGATGATACCATGCCAAGTTTCAACATTTTCAGAGTTCATTTGTAGTGATTTTCAATTTCACGGTCATTTAGCTCTCTAAACAATTAGGTAAATTACTGAAAACAACAAATCATGTCAGAACATGTTGGAAATTGATGACGTCTCTTTGAATGCTGCATACTTAACACAAAATAAGTCCGGAGTTCAAATAAGTTTAAAAAACTTTGAAGTGGCCGTGTAACAGATGAGTTCTCGTCTGAAACCCTGATACTCCGAAAAGAGTTTGTCCAGTTTGTACATGAAGTACGTCCAGTTTTTGCCGTGACCCTCTCTACTCTTTCGCACATGCTATGCGGGTGAAATTATGATACCATGACAAGTTTCAATATTTTTAGAATTCATTTTGTAGTGATTTTCAATTTCACGGTCATTTAGCTCTCTAAACAATTAGGTAAATGACCGAATAACAACAAATGTTGTCCGAACATGTTGGAAATTGATGGCGTTGCTTTGAATGCTGCATACTGAAGACAAAACAAGTCCAGAGTTCAAATAAGTTTAAAAAACATTGAAG
>NW_025235503.1:1729-1932 GCF_018294505.1 Triticum aestivum | reverse complement strand
GAAAGAGTTTCTCCAGTTTGTACATGAAGTGCGTCCAGTTTTTGTCGTGACCCTCTCTACTCTTTCGCACATGCTATGCGGGTGAAATGATGATACCATGCCAAGTTTCAACATTTTCAGAGTTCATTTTATAGTGATTTTCAATTTCACGGTCATTTAGCTCTCTAAACAATTAGGTAAATGACCCAAAAACAACAAATGAT
>NW_025235503.1:1097-1719 GCF_018294505.1 Triticum aestivum | reverse complement strand
GAAACCCTGATACTCCGAAAGAGTTTCTCCAGTTTGTACACGAAGTGCGTCCAGTTTTTGTCGTGACCCTCTCTACTCTTTCGCACATGCTATGCGGGTGAAATGATGATACCATGCCAATTTTCAACATTTTCAGAATTCATTTGGTAGTGATTTTCAATTTCATGGTCATTTAGCTCTCTAAACAATTAGGTAAATGACCAAAAAACAACAAATGATGTCAGAACATGTTGGAAATTGATGACGTCGCTTTGAATGTTGCATACTGAACACAAAAGAAGTCCGGAGTTCAAATAAGTTTAAAAAACATTGAAGTGCCTGTGTAACAGATGAGTTCTTGTCTGAAACCCTGATACTCCGAAAAAGTTTGTACAGTTTGTACACGAAGTGCGTCCACTTTTTGCCGTGACCCTCTCTACTCTTTCGCACATGCTATGCGGGTGAAATGATGATACCATGTTAAGTTTCAACATTTTTATAGTTCATTTTATAGTGATTTTCAATTTCACGGTCATTTAGCTCTCTAAACAATTAGGTAAATGACCGAAAAACAACAAATGATGTCCGGACATGTTGGAAATTGATGACGTCGCTTCGAATGCTGCATACTCAACACCAAAGA
>NW_025235503.1:0-1087 GCF_018294505.1 Triticum aestivum | reverse complement strand
GAAAGAGTTTCTCCAGTTTGTACATGAAGTGCGTCCAGTTTTTGTCGTGACCCTCTCTACTCTTTCGCACATGCTATGCGGGTGAAATGATGATACCATGCCAAGTTTCAACATTTTCAGAGTTCATTTTATAGTGATTTTCAATTTCACGGTCATTTAGCTCTCTAAACAATTAGGTAAATGACCCAAAAACAACAAATGATGTCAGAACATGTTGGAAATTGATGACGTCACTTTGAATGCTGCATACTGAACACCAAAGAAGTCCGGAGTTCAAATAAGTTTAAAAATCATTGAAGTGCCGTGTAACAGATGAGTTCTCGTCCGAAACCGTGATACTCCGAAAGAGTTTGTCCAGTTTGTACACGAAGTTCTTCCAGTTTTTGTCGTGACCCTCTCTACTCTTTCGCACATGCTATGCGGGTGAAATGATGATACCATGCCAATTTTCAACATTTTCAGAATTCATTTGGTAGTGATTTTCAATTGCATGGTCATTTAGCTCTCTAAACAATTAGGTAAATGACCGAAAAACAACCAATGATGTCAGAACATGTTGGAAATTGATGACGTCGCTTTGAATGCTACATACTGAAGACAAAAGAAGTCCGGAGTTCAAATAAGTTTAAAAAACATTGAAGTGCCTGTGTAACAGATGAGTTCTTGTCTGAAACCCTGATACTCCGAAAGAGTTTGTACAGTTTGTACACGAAGTGCGTCCACTTTTTTCCGTGACGCTCTCTACTCTTTTGCACATGCTATGCGGGTGAAATGATGATACCATGCTAAGTTTCAACATTTTCAGAGTTCATTTTATAGTGATTTTCAATTTCACGGTCATTTAGCTCTCTAAACAATTAGGTAAATGACCGAAAAACAACAAATGATGTCTTGACATGTTGGAAATTGATGACATCGCTTTGAATGCTGCATACTGAACACAAAGGAAGTCTGGAGTTCAAATAAGTTTAAAAAACATTGAAGTGCCCGTGTAATAGATGAGTTCTCGTCCGAAACCCTGATACTCCGAAAGAGTTTGTCCAGTTTATACACGAAGTGCGTCCAGTTTTTGTCGTGACCCTCTCTA
>NW_025235502.1:0-6091 GCF_018294505.1 Triticum aestivum | reverse complement strand
GGGGTGAGGGTTTTTGTGATGTGGGGATGGTGAGGGTTTTCTTTTTACTTTTTTGAATTGGGTGGTGAGGGTTTTCGGTCCCACAAAGAATTTTGGGGGCGACGGTTTGCTAGAGCGAACTGAAAGTGCTAGTTATCGACTAGAGGGGGGGTGAATAGGCGATTTTTATGGAAGTCTTCAAAACATGAGAGTTTCGAAGACAAACAATAGAAATGAACCTATTCATATGCAGCGGAAGGTAGACTACACTAAGCAAGCCATACTCAAGTATTCAATGAAGTGAAAGCACGAAGACTAATAGCAGCTAGGTAGTAAAGATCAGGATGGAAGATAGTATTAAGCCAAACAACAATAGAAGTCACACAGTGAAGTCAAACAGGTAATGGAAACAGGCACTTCACGAAGACAAACTATAAATAAAGAGAGGGAGAAGATAGAACCAGTCACTTGGTGAGGACAGGGATTTGTTGGACCAGTTCCAGTTGCTGTGACAACTGTACGTCTGGTTAGCGAGGCTGGGATTTAACTCAGAAGACCGTGTCTTCACCTTATTCCCCTTGAGCTAAGGACACCCAGTCCTCGCCCAATCACTCTGTTAAGTCTTCAAGGTAGACTTCCAAACCTTCACAGACTTTGTTCACCGACGATCCACAATGACTCTTGGATGCTCAAAACGCGATGCCTAACCGGCAGGAGGATTCATAGTCCTCAAGTGTAACAAGTCTTCAGGTCACGCGGACAGAAAGACTTCAGTGATGCCTAACACTCTTTGGCTCTGGGTGTTTGGGCTTTGTCCTCGCAAGGATTTCTCTCTCTCAGATGCTTCGGAGGTGGGTTGCTCTCAAATGACAAAAGCCGTGCACTAACTCTGAGCAGCCACCAATTTATGGTGTAGGGGGTGGGCTATTTATACCCACCAGGCAACCCGACCTGATTTGTCCGAAATGACCCTGGGTCACTAAGGAACTGACACGTGTTCCAACAGTCAAATTTCAAACATACGCGACAGATTGACTTGGGCTACAAGTAAAGGTGACTCATCCAGCTCTGGATAAGATTTGCTCTCATTGTCTTCGCTCGAAGACATAGGATTTGGTTGAGCATCACTTCAGTCACTCTGACTATGTTCAGTTGGACCCCACTTAACAGTACAGTGGTTCCTATGACTCAACAAAGAAGAAAATGAAACAACGAAACAACTATGTCTTCGCGCTTCAAAGTCATCACGCGATGTCTTCTTATGTCATAGTCTTCAATGTGAATATCTTCACATACCACCATTGTCTTCAATGTCTTGACACATTTTTAGGGGTCATCTCCGGTAGGTAAACCGAATCAATGAGGGATTACTACCTGTGTTATCCTGCAATTCTCACAAACACATTAGTCCCTCAACCAGGTTTGTCGTCAATACTCCAAAACCAACTAGGGGTGGGACTAGATGCACTTACAATCTCCCCCTTTTTGGTGATTGATGACAAACTAGTTGAAGTTTTCAACGGGGATAAAAGTATGTGAAATTGTAGAGGTTAAAGGTATTGTCTTCATAAGTAGTAACAGGCTCCCCCTGAAGATGTGCATATAAGTAATTTGCTTTTGGAATGCTAATGCACATGGCAGGTTGTACTTGTGGAGATCCTCTTCGACTTATGAAGACAATTCACCATGCATCATAAGATATAACTAAGATAATGAAATGCATAATGAAAAATGGACGTCTGCAATATGACTTCATGCGGGATTTATCATCGCACATGCGGAATTTATCATCGCATCACAGAAAAGCGAACAAGTAGCAGGCGACCATCAAGTTTAAGTGTTACAACTCAAAGAACCAAATGTATCAAAAGCGAGAGCTGTAAACACTAGGCAAAATATAAAACAACAACTCATATGGACCCGCTTGAAGACTATCAACTCATATGCTTCTCCCCCTTTTGTCAGTAAGGACCAAAAAGGTTTGAAGACATAGAGCCTCTACACGTTCCCAGAAGGAGTAGGTGAAGTTGCAGGGTCGGCGTCGGGGTTTGGCGGTGCAGAAGAACTTGGTGCAGTGTCGACACGCGCTGAAGTTGGAGGTGGTGAAGTAGCATCATCTTGATCATCTATGACTCTGGCATTCACCAGTGCAGCTGAGGAGGAATAATCAGAGTCTTCAAGAGAGGGAGTTTGACGCAAGACAGCATTCCTTGGAGGAGTGGAGTCGAACTTGAATCTTCCAGTGAAGCCATCGTCTTGAAGATCTGCTTCAGCACTGAGCAATGTCAAACTCTTCCATGACCTCCGACAAGTTTCATGAGTGACAAAGGCATTCTTGGTAGCAAGGTTGCGAATGCGATTGACATCCACCAAGAGGCTTTGGATTTTTCGCTTCAGCCAGTAGTGATGCTTATCCTGTTTCTGATGCAGGGCGACGAGAAGCTCTCGATCATTGAGAACACGAGATCGCTTTCGAGGCCTTTGCGCAATTGTGCTCTCAGTGGCTTCAGTATTGGCATGATGAGGGCCACGTGTATTGCCAGCCAAAGGATAAACACGCGTGACTGCCTGGACTCCTACAATGGGCTGTGTGAAGCTTTGGTGATCAGCATTGTGAAGATAAATGGGCTCCTTGGCAGGCTCTGGGTATATGGCTTCAATAGACATATCAACCCCTGGCAAGAATATCAGATGGTTGCGTGCAGAGGGCTGATAGTTGACAGCTGAGTAAAGCTTGATAAGGCGCATAACCCATGGAGCGTAGAACTTCAGACCAAAGAGATCAGAGCCTGATGCAGCCAATTGTCTGATAAAGAAGTCTTGAGCATTGAAGCTGATGTCATTGAAGATATAAAAGACCAATGTCTTCATCGCTCCTTCAAGCTTCGCTGCAGAAGAATGTCCCTTGATGGGCCAGAGAGTTCGCCTTATGATATGATAGATTGTTTGGGGCAGATACTCTAGGTCTTCAACAAAGAACTCCCTTGGGTATTTAGTGTCGCGTGGCAGAGGCTTCATCATGCTTAGCATTTGGCTCATGTTGGGCTCTAGCTTCTGAAAGATGCTTTCCAATGCATTACGGTGAAGCTGACAACTAGGCTCGAATAGTTCACCTGGAGTGGGCAGGCCAGTTAGCTCAATGATATCAAGAGCTTTGGCTTCATGATGGACGTTTTGCCTGTCATCCACTCAAGGACCCAAGTCTTCGGATCCCTGTTGTAGCCGCGAATGTGGAGGGTAGCATAAAATTGTAGCAGAAGCTCTTCATTCCAATGCTCCTTCTCAGTCACAAAGTTCAGCAGACCAGCATCACGGAAGCAGTCTAGGGCTTCTTCAAGGCAGGGCAGTCTAGCAATGGCTTCACAATCTAGACGCATGTGTGGGAAGATGCGCCCTTGCTCATAGAGAACACATGAATAGTAGCTGCGCTGTTGATAGCTCCAGAACCGATCTGATGAAATTCTTGGCTTGGTGTAGGGGTTCTTGGTGCTATCAAAGAAAGTGTAGTGCGCAATGAAGCCATTTGCATTGAATGACCCTGGTGAAGTTGTTGTTCCTGGAAACCTGGGCAACCTTGGCTTCGGCTTCTGGACCTGAGGCCTGTGCTCGATATGATAGTCAAATTGCGGACCAGCAGCAGGTGGAGGAACCAGAATGGGCCATCTAACGGTGACCAACTGACCACGATCAAATGCTTGCTCGATGGTGTGTGGCCTTGGAGGCGGTACAGGAGCAGTGGCAGTGGTTGTGGTGGTGACTTCAGGCTGTAGATTTGCATCAGGTGCAGCATTGACTTCAGGTGCAATCACTTCGGGCACCACATTAACTTCAGGCGGCACATGAGCGTCAGCCATGACAACGTCATTGGCTTCAGTGTTAGTGTTGGTGGTCACCTCAATGTTATCAACCTCCACTCGAGTAGCTGGAGGGTCGGACACGTTCTCCTCGAGAACAACTTCTGGGTTTGTTGGGGGCGTAGCAACACGTTCTTCTTCATCTCATTGCTCTTCTAGTTCATCGGCTGATGCAGCCGGAATATCTTTAGCCGCGTTGGCTTCAGACTCAGAGTTGTTCGCAGTTAGAGAGGCTTCAGGAAATACTTGGCGAGATACTGATTGGTGCTTTGTGGCCTTGGTCCTTTACGAAGCCTGCAGAACGCTGGCGACGCATGTGGAGATGGAGTTGGTTGAGCCACAAAGTCATCATCTTCAAGCACCGGATCAGTGACTTGAGTTGGGGGAATAGTTGGTGTTTCTGCTTGACGGGGGGAGTCTTGAGGGTCATCAGCCCATGAATCATCCTGAGCAATTGACGTCAAGGGACGACCAATGCTGATGAGTTCGTTGTTCGTGAGAACAGGCGATGATACCACATTTTGCTCGATCTAATGAAGGACTTCATCATCTTCTACATTGTCATGTTGACCAATGTCTTTAGCTGCGGTGCGGTCAACAGCTGGAATGTCTTCAGCTTCAGGAGCCTCTGTGGAAGCAGCCTCATGAACTATCATACGACGCTCTTGATGTGCAGATGCAGGACGAGCAACAGAAATTGGCTCGACGACAAGGGGCTCTGTCAGAGCAGCCCGATCCTTCTTCTTGGTTTTTCGCTTCTTGGCAGGTGGAGCCTCGTCAGTGGTGTTCTTGGTCTTGTGCTTTCTGGCTTCGGCTTCGGCTGCCCTCATTTTCTTGAGCTCCGAAGCCACTGTGGGGACCATAGGCTTCACGCCTGTCATATTGGCCGGGAAGACAATGCGAGGTTCTTCCCGCCTAGATGCTTCGGCTTGCGGAGTTGGCTTCTTCTGTTTGGCAGCCATCTTGGGGTCGCTGCCAGGACGCCCAAGTGCATTGCGCTTCTCAGCTTCATTATAGGCTTGAACACATTTGGCAGCCAAAAGCTTCATGCGCTCTCGAGAACCTTTGGCTTCATCACGTTTCTTGTGAAACGCCTCCTTGAGCTCATGCATCATGGTCTTGAAGTTTTGGACGTCTGTCACACTGAGTTGGCCATATGCTTCTTGAACTGAGCCTTCTCATAATCAATTTTGTGCTTCAGTTCAACGATTTTCTAAGCTAGAGCTAGCTCAGGAGCAATGGCGCCATGGAAGGAGACGCTGAGGCCAATGGGGAGTTGCAGATCATCAAAACTGAGGTTTGGGATATCAAACCATTCGTCAATGAACTTGTTCAGGATGTCCACATCGAAGAGGGGAAGATCATTGAAGATTTTCGCCTCTTGCTTGCTCTTTATTAGCAGCTCAAGAGCATCATCAGCAAGATCATCGTCACTCGACAGATCAATGGCGTCGTTCTCATTCCTCAGAACGGCAACACGGGTCAATGCTTGACCAGGGGGCTGTATGGGCTTCTTCTTCTTCTTAATCTTGGAGATGCGAGAGAGATCTTCAGAGTGCACGCTTTGTGCGGGAGGAGCAGTGGCCAGAGGCTTCGCTTGTGAAGCTCTTGGTGCAGCTGAGGGCTTCGAAGCCTTGGGTTTCTTCAACTTCTTAGGCTTCGGTGGGGCAGGTGCTTCGTCAGAATCAGCGTCATTTGCAGAGTGATCCACGGCTGCCCCTTGAAACATGATGTGAGTGATGAGACCCTCTAGGTTGTAGAAGGGCCCAACAAGATTGGGTTCAGCTTCTCGTGTGCCATCGGCACGAGGAGTAGAGGGACTTGGGTTCCAGTCTAATCCCCGCGACTTCTTGTTCTCTTTGGCTGAGTTCTTGGCAAACTGAAAGTTGTGCTTGAACAGATTGTCTTCACGACACCATAGCAGAGAGGATGGGTCAGCATCAGCAGGCTGTGGTCCACGAACCATGCAAGGGTAGAAACCCTGAGCAATAGCTTCAGATCTGGTCTTGGGTTGAACATTTTTGTAGAGAATACCTCCCCAAGGACGCTTGATGGCATTCTTTTCAGCATATTCCTGGGTCACGAACCTGTACTTGAACCATTGCTCGGCCCAATATCTTCGAATCCATTGGATTCGAGTTTTGCTTTGGCCATAGCTCTCCTCAGGATCAGTTTTGTATAGCTCATAGAGATCTTCGGGCAGATCCATTGATGTGCCCCCGCGGCGCTGTCTGCCTCCCTTCCTTGCTGATTTTTCT
>NW_025235501.1:0-6094 GCF_018294505.1 Triticum aestivum | reverse complement strand
TATTACTCACTTTTTTGGGGTCCCAGAGTGATTTCCATGATTAACGAACCCCGGGGTGCGTTTACGTGTCAGACATCAACACTCGCGGTTTTTGACGATTTTGGCCCGTTTCATGGACTATTACTCACCGTTTTGCGGTCACGAAGAGATTTCCATAGTTGTTGAACCCCAAGGTGCGCTTACGTGTTGGTCATCAACTCTCATAGTATTGGCCAATTCTGGCCCGTTTCGTGGACTATTACTGACTGTTTTGGGGTCCCGGAGTGATTTCCACGATTAACAAACCCCATGGTGCGTTTAAGTGTCGGTCATCAACACTCGTGGTTTTTGTCGATTCTGGGCCGTTTCATGGACTATTACTCACATTTTTGGGGTCCCAAAGCGATTTCCATGGATGTCGAACCCCAAGCTGCGCTTATGTATCGGTCATCAACAATCGCAGTGTCGGCCGATTCTGGCCCGTTTCTTGGACTATAACTCAGTTTTTGGCTCACGTAGTGATTTCCACGACCGACGAACACCGGTGTGTTTATGTGTCGGTCATCAACATTTGAAGTTTTGGCCGATTTTGGCCCGTTTCATGGACTATTACTCACTGATTTGATGTCCCTGAGCAATTTCCATGATTGACGAAACCCGGTGTGCGTTTATGTATTGTTGATCAATAACACTAGGTTTTACCGATTCAGGGCTCTTTCATGGACTATTACTCACCGTTTTGCAGTCCCAAAGCAATTTCGATGCTTGTCGAACCCCAAGATGTGCTTACGTGCTGGTCGTCAAGACTCGCAGATTGTGCCGATTCTGGCCCGTTTCCTGGACTATTACTCAGTTTTGGGGCCCCGAAGTGATTTCCATGATTGACGAACACCGGGGTGCATTTACGTGTCAGTCACCAACACTCACAATTTTGGCCGATTCTGGTACGTTTTCTGCACAGTTACTCACCGTTGTGGGGTCCCGGAGCGATTTCCATGATTGACGATCCCTGGGGTGCGTTTACGTGCCCGTCGTCAACCCTCACAGTTTTGGCCAATTCTGACCCGTTTCGTGAACTATTACTCACCGTTTTGGGATCGCAAAGCGATTTCCATAGTTATTGAACCCCAAGGTGCGCTTACATGTTGGTCATCAGCAGTCACAGTTTTGGCCGATTCTGGCCCGTTCTGTCGACTATTACTCACTTTTTTGGGGTCCCAGAGTGATTTCCATGATTAACGAACCCCGGGGTGCGTTTACGTGTCAGACATCAACACTCGCGGTTTTTGACGATCTTGGCCCGTTTCATGGACTATTACTCACCGTTTTGCGGTCACGAAGAGATTTCCATAGTTGTTGAACCCCAAGGTGCGCTTACGTGTTGGTCATCAACTCTCATAGTATTGGCCAATTCTGGCCCGTTTCGTGGACTATTACTGACTGTTTTGGGGTCCCGGAGTGATTTCCACGATTAACAAACCCCATGGTGCGTTTAAGTATCGGTCATCAACACTCGTGGTTTTTGTCGATTCTGGGGCGTTTCATGGACTATTACTCACATTTTTGGGGTCCCAAAGCGATTTCCATGGATGTCGAACCCCAAGCTGCGCTTATGTATCGGTCATCAACAATCGCAGTTTCGGCCGATTCTGGCCCGTTTCTTGGACTATAACTCAGTTTTTGGCTCACGTAGTGATTTCCACGGCCGACGAACACCGGTGTGTTTATGTGTCGATCATCAACATTTGAAGTTTTGGCCGATTTTGGCCCGTTTCATGGACTATTACTCACTGATTTGATGTCCCTGAGCAATTTCCATGATTGACGAAACCCGGGGTGCATTTATGTATTGTTGATCAATAACCCTAGGTTTTACCGATTCAGGGCTCTTTCATGGACTATTACTCACCGTTTTGCAGTCCCAAAGCGATTTCCATGCTTGTCGAACCCCAAGATGTGCTTATGTGCTGGTCGTCAAGACTCGTAGATTGTGCCGATTCTGGCCCGTTTCCTGGACTATTACTCAGTTTTGGGGTCCCGAAGTGATTTCCACGATTGACGAACACCGGGGTGCATTTACGTGTCGGTCACCAACACTCACAATTTTGGCCAATTCTGGTACGTTTTCTGCACAGTTACTCACCGTTGTGGGGTCCCGGAGCGATTTCCATGATTGACGATCCCTGGGGTGCGTTTACGTGCCCGTCGTCAACCCTCACAGTTTTGGCCAATTCTGACCCGTTTCGTGAACTATTACTCACCGTTTTGGGATCGCAAAGCGATTTCCATAGTTATTGAACCCCAAGGTGCGCTTACATGTTGGTCATCAACAGTCACAGTTTTGGCTGATTCTGGCCCGTTCTGTCGACTATTACTCACTTTTTTGGGGTCCCAGAGTGATTTCCATGATTAACGAACCCCGGGGTGCGTTTACGTGTCAGACATCAACACTCGCGGTTTTTGACGATTTTGGCCCGTTTCATGGACTATTACTCACCGTTTTGCGGTCACGAAGAGATTTCCATAGTTGTTGAACCCCAAGGTGCGCTTACGTGTTGGTCATCAACTCTCATAGTATTGGCCAATTCTGGCCCGTTTCGTGGACTATTACTGACTGTTTTGGGGTCCCGGAGTGATTTCCACGATTAACAAACCCCATGGTGCGTTTAATTATCGGTCATCAACACTCGTGGTTTTTGTCGATTCTGGGCCGTTTCATGGACTATTACTCACATTTTTGGGGTCCCAAAGCGATTTCCATGGATGTCGAACCCCAAGCTGCGCTTATGTATCGGTCATCAACAATCGCAGTTTCGGCCGATTCTGGCCCGTTTCTTGGACTATAACTCAGTTTTTGGCTCACGTAGTGATTTCCACGGCCGACGAACACCGGCGTGTTTATGTGTCGATCATCAACATTTGAAGTTTTGGCCGATTTTGGCCCGTTTCATGGACTATTACTCACTGATTTGATGTCCCTGAGCAATTTCCATGATTGACGAAACCCGGGGTGCGTTTGTGTATTGTTGATCAATAACCCTAGGTTTTACCGATTCAGGGCTCTTTCATGGACTATTACTCACCGTTTTGCAGTCCCAAAGCGATTTCCATGCTTGTCGAACCCCAAGATGTGCTTACGTGCTGGTCGTCAAGACTCGCAGATTGTGCCGATTCTGGCCCGTTTCCTGGACTATTACTCAGTTTTGGGGTCCCGAAGTGATTTCCATGATTGACGAACACCGGGGTGCATTTACGTGTCGGTCACCAACACTCACAATTTTGGCCGATTCTGGTACGTTTTCTGCACAGTTACTCACCGTTGTGGGGTCCCGGAGCGATTTCCATGATTGACGATCCCTGGGGTGCGTTTACGTGCCCGTCGTCAACCCTCACAGTTTTGGCCAATTCTGACCCGTTTCATGAACTATTACTCACCGTTTTGGGATCGCAAAGCGATTTCCATAGTTATTGAACCCCAAGGTGCGCTTACATGTTGGTCATCAGCAGTCACAGTTTTGGCCGATTCTGGCCCGTTCTGTCGACTATTACTCACTTTTTTGGGGTCCCAGAGTGATTTCCATGATTAACGAACCCCGGGGTGCGTTTACGTGTCAGACATCAACACTCGCGGTTTTTGACGATTTTGGCCCGTTTCATGGACTATTACTCACCGTTTTGCGGTCACGAAGAGATTTCCATAGTTGTTGAACCCCAAGGTGCGCTTACGTGTTGGTCATCAACTCTCATAGTATTGGCCAATTCTGGCCCGTTTCGTGGACTACTACTGACTGTTTTGGGGTCCCGGAGTGATTTCCACGATTAACAAACCCCATGGTGCGTTTAAGTGCCGGTCATCAACACTCGTGGTTTTTGTCGATTCTGGGCCGTTTCATGGACTATTACTCACATTTTTGGGGTCCCAAAGCGATTTCCATGGATGTCGAACCCCAAGCTGCGCTTATGTATCGGTCATCAACAATCGCTATTTCGGCCGATTCTGGCCCGTTTCTTGGACTATAACTCAGTTTTTGGCTCACGTAGTGATTTCCACGGCCGACGAACACCGGCGTGTTTATGTGTCGATCATCAACATTTGAAGTTTTGGCCGATTTTGGCCCGTTTCATGGACTATTACTCACTGATTTGATGTCCCTGAGCAATTTCCATGATTGACGAAACCCGGGGTGCGTTTATGTATTGTTGATCAATAACCCTAGGTTTTACCGATTCAGGGCTCTTTCATGGACTATTACTCACCGTTTTGCAGTCCCAAAGCGATTTCCATGCTTGTCGAACCCCAAGATGTGCTTACGTGCTGGTCGTCAAGACTCGCAGATTGGGCCGATTCTGGCCCGTTTCCTGGACTATTACTCAGTTTTGGGGTCCCGAAGTGATTTCCATGATTGACGAACACCGGGGTGCATTTACGTGTCGGTCACCAACACTCACAATTTTGGCCGATTCTGGTACGTTTTCTGCACAGTTACTCACCGTTGTGGGGTCCCGGAGCGATTTCCATGATTGACGATCCCTGGGGTGCGTTTACGTGCCCGTCGTCAACCCTCACAGTTTTGGCCAATTCTGACCGTTTCGTGAACTATTACTCACCGTTTTGGGATCGCAAAGCGATTTCCATAGTTATTGAACCCCAAGGTGCGCTTACATGTTGGTCATCAGCAGTCACAGTTTTGGCCGATTCTGGCCCGTTCTGTCGACTATTACTCACTTTTTTGGGGTCCCAGAGTGATTTCCATGATTAACGAACCCCGGGGTGCGTTTGCGTGTCAGACATCAACACTCGCGGTTTTTGACGATTTTGGCCCGTTTCATGGACTATTACTCACCGTTTTGCGGTCACGAAGAGATTTCCATAGTTGTTGAACCCCAAGGTGCGCTTACGTGTTGGTCATCAACTCTCATAGTATTGGCCAATTCTGGCCCGTTTCGTGGACTATTACTGACTGTTTTGGGGTCCCGGAGTGATTTCCACGATTAACAAACCCCATGGTGCGTTTAAGTATCGGTCATCAACACTCGTGGTTTTTGTCGATTCTGGGCCGTTTCATGGACTATTACTCACATTTTTGGGGTCCCAAAGCGATTTCCATGGATGTCGAACCCCAAGCTGCGCTTATGTATCGGTCATCAACAATCGCAGTTTCGGCCGATTCTGGCCCGTTTCTTGGACTATAACTCAGTTTTTGGCTCACGTAGTGATTTCCACGGCCGACGAACACCGGCGTGTTTATGTGTCGATCATCAACATTTGAAGTTTTGGCCGATTTTGGCCAGTTTCATGGACTATTACTCACTGATTTGATGTCCCTGAGCAATTTCCATGATTGACGAAACCCGGGGTGCGTTTATGTATTGTTGATCAATAACCCTAGGTTTTACCGATTCAGGGCTCTTTCATGGACTATTACTCACCGTTTTGCAGTCCCAAAGCGATTTCCATGCTTGTCGAACCCCAAGATGTGCTTACGTGCTGGTCGTCAAGACTCGCAGATTGTGCCGATTCTGGCCCGTTTCCTGGACTATTACTCAGTTTTGGGGTCCCGAAGTGATTTCCATGATTGACGAACACCGGGGTGCATTTACGTGTCGGTCACCAACACTCACAATTTTGGCCGATTCTGGTACGTTTTCTGCACAGTTACTCACCGTTGTGGGGTCCCGGAGCGATTTCCATGATTGACTATCCCTGGGGTGCGTTTACGTGCCCGTCGTCAACCCTCACAGTTTTGGCCAATTCTGACCCGTTTCGTGAACTATTACTCACCGTTTTGGGATCGCAAAGCGATTTCCATAGTTATTGAACCCCAAGGTGCGCTTACATGTTGGTCATCAGCAGTCACAGTTTTGGCCGATTCTGGCCCGTTCTGTCGACTATTACTCACTTTTTTGGGGTCCCAGAGTGATTTCCATGATTAACGAACCCCGGGGTGCGTTTGCGTGTCAGACATCAACACTCGCGGTTTTTGACGATTTTGGCCCGTTTCATGGACTATTACTCACCGTTTTGCGGTCACGAAGAGATTTCCATAGTTGTTGAACCCCAAGGTGCGCTTACGTGTTGGTCATCAACTCTCATAGTATTGGCCAATTCTGGCCC
>NW_025235500.1:0-6094 GCF_018294505.1 Triticum aestivum | reverse complement strand
CCGTCGTGCTGACGAAACTCTCCCTCAACACTTGGCTGGATCGGAGTTCGAGGGACGTCATCGGGCTGAACGTGTGCTGAACTCGGAGGTGCCGTGCGTTCGGTACTTGATCGGTCGGATCGTGAAGACGTACGACTACATCAACCGTGTTGTACTAACACTTCCGCTTTCGGTCTACGAGGGTACGTAGACAACACTCTCCCCTCTCTTTGCTATGCATCACCATGATCTTGCGTGTGCGTAGGATTTTTTTTGAAATTACTACGTACCCCAACAGTGGCATCCGAGCCAGGTTTTATGCGTTGATGTTATATGCACGAGTAAAACACAAGTGAGTTGTGGGTAATATAAGTCATACTGCTTACCAGCATGTCATACTTTGGTTCGGCGGTATTGTTGGATGAAGCAGCCCGGACCGACATTACGCGTACGCTTACGCGAGACTGGTTCTACCGACGTGCTTTGCACATAGGTGGCTGGCGGGTGTCAGTTTCTCCAACTTTAGTTGAACCGAGTGTGGCTACACCCGGTCCTTGCGAAGGTTAAAACATCACCAACTTGACAAACTATCGTTGTGGTTTTGATGCGTAGGTAAGAACGGTTCTTGCTAAGCCCGTAGCAGCCACGTAAAACTTGCAACAACAAAGTAGATGACGTCTAACTTGTTTTTGCAGGGCATGTTGTGATGTGATATGGTCAAGACATGATGCTAAATTTTATTGTATGAGATGATCATGTTTTGTAACCGAGTTATCGGCAACTGGCAGGAGCCATATGGTTGTCGCTTTATTGTATGCAATGCAATCGCCCTGTAATGCTTTACTTTATCACTAAGCGGTAGCGATAGTCTAAGATTGGCGACACGACAACGATGCTACGATGGAGAACAAGGTGTCGCGCCGGTGACGATGGCGATCATGGAGGTGCTTCGGAGATAGAGATCACAAGCACAAGATGATGATGACCATATCATATCACTTATATTGATTGCATGTGATGTTTATCTTTTATGCATCTTATCTTGCTTTGATTGACGGTAGCATTACAAGATGATCTCTCACTAAATTTCAAGATAAAAGTGTTCTCCCTGAGTATGCACCGTTGCCAAAGTTCGTCGTGCCCAGACACCACGTGATGATCGGGTGTGATAAGCTCTACGTCCATCTACAACGGGTGCAAGCCAGTTTTGCACACGCAGAATACTCAGGTTAAACTTGACGAGCCTAGCATATGCAGATATGGCCTCGGAACACTGAGACCGAAAGGTCGATCATGAATCATATATTAGATATGATCAACATAGTGATGTTCACCATTGAAAAATACTCCATTTCATGTGATGATCGGTTATGGTTTAGTTGATTTGGATCATGTGATCACTTAGAAGATTAGAGGGATGTCTTTCTAAGTGGGAGTTCTTAAGTAATATGATTAATTGAACTTAAATTTATCATGAACTTAGTACCTGTAGTAGCTTGCCTGTCTATGTTGATTGTAGATAGATGGCCCATGCTGTTGTTTCATTGAATTTTAATGCGTTCCTTGAGAAAGCAAAGTTGAAAGATGATGGTAGCAATTACACGGACTGGGTCCATAACTTGAGGATTATCCTCATTGCTGCACAGAAGAATTACGTCCTGGAAGCACCGCTGGGTGCCAGGCCTGCTGTAGGAGCAACACCAGATGTTATGAACGTCTGGCAGAGCAAAGCTGATGACTACTCAGTAGTTCAGTGTGCCATGCTTTACGGCTTAGAACCGGGACTTCAACGACGTTTTGAACGTCATGGAGCATCTGAGATGTTCCAGGAGTTGAAGTTAATATTTCAAGCAAATGCCCGGATTGAGAGATATGAAGTCTCCAATAAGTTCTATAGCTACAAGATGGAGGAGAATAGTTCTGTTAGTGAGCATATACTCAAGATGTCTGGGTATAATAATCACTTGATTCAACTGGGAGTTAATCTTCTGGACGATAGCGTCATTGACAGAATTCTCCAATCACTGCCACCAAGCTACAAGAGCTTCGTGATGAACTATAACATGCAAGGGATGGATAAGATGATTCCCGAGCTCTTCGCAATGCTAAATGGCTGCGGAGGTAGAAATCAAGAAGGAGCATCAAGTGTTGATGGTCAATAAGACCACTAGTTTCAAGAAAAAGGGCAAAGGGAAGAAGAAGGGGAACTTCAAGAAGAACAGTAAGCAAGTTGCTGCTCAGGAGAAGAAAACCAAGTCTGGACCTAAGCCTGAAACTGAGTGCTTCTACTGCAAGCAGACTGGTCACTGGAAGCGGAACTGCCCCAAGTATTTGGCGGATAAGAAGGATGGCAAGGTGAACAAAGGTATATGTGATATACATGTTATTGATGTGTACCTTACTAGAGCTCTCAGTAGCACCTGGGTATTTGATACTGGTTCTGATGCTAATATTTGCAACTCAAAACAGGGACTACGGATTAAGCGAACACTGGCCAAGGACGAGGTGATGATGCGCGTGGGAAATGGTTCCAAAGTCGATGTAATCGCGGTCGGCACGCTACCTCTACATCTACCTTCGGGATTAGTTTTAGACCTAAATAGTTGTTATTTGGTGCCAGCGTTGAGCATGAACATTATATCTGGATCTTGTTTGATGCGAGACGGTTATTCATTTAAATGAAAGAATAATAGTTGTTCTATTTATATGAGTAATATCTTTTATGGTCATGCACCCTTGAAGAGTGGTCTATTTTTGATGAATCTCGATAGTAGTGATACACATATTTATAATGTTGAAGCCAAAAGATGCAGAGTTAATAATGATAGTGCAACTTACTTGTGGCACTGCCGTTTAGGTCATATCGGTGTAAAGCGCATGAAGAAACTCCATACTAATGGACTTTTGGAACCACTTGATTATGAATCACTTGGTACTTGCGAACCGTGCCTCATGGGCAAGATGACTAAAACGCCGTTCTCCGGAACTATGGAGAGAGCAACAGATTTATTGGAAATCATACATACAGATGTATGTGGTCCAATGAATGTTGAGGCTCGTGGCGGATATCGTTATTTTCTCACCTTCACAGATGATTTAAGCAGATATGGGTATATCTACTTAATGAAGCATAAGTATAAAACATTTGAAAAGTTCAAAGAATTTCAGAGTGAAGTTGAAAATCATCGTAACAAGAAAATAAAGTTTTTACGATCTGATCGTGGAGGAGAATATTTGAGTTACGAGTTTGGTCTACATTTGAAACAATGCAGAATAGTTTCGCAACTCACGCCACCCGGAACACCATAGCGTAATGGTGTGTCCGAACGTCGTAATCATACTTTACTAGATATGGTGCGATCTATGATGTCTCTTAATGATTTACCGCTATCATTTTGGGGTTATGCTTTAGAGACGGCCACATTCACGTTAAATAGGGCACCATCAAAATCCGTTGAGACGACGCCTTATGAACTATGGTTTGACAAGAAACCAAAGTTGTCATTTCTTAAAGTTTGGGGTTGCGATGCTTATGTGAAAAGCTTCAACCTGATAAGCTCGAACCCAAATCGGAGAAATGTGTCTTCATAGGATACTCAAAGGAGACTGTTGGGTACACCTTCTATCACGGATCCGAAGGCAAGACATCCATTGCTAAGAATGGATCCTTTCTAGAGAAGGAGTTTCTCTCGAAAGAAGTAAGTGGGAGGAAAGTAGAACTTGATGAGGTAACTGTACCTGCTCCCTTATTGGAAAGTAGTTCATCACAGAAATCGGTTCTTGTGACGTCTATACCAATTAGTGAGGAAGTAAATGATGATGATCATGGAACTTCTGATCAAGTTGTTACTGAACCTCGTAGATCAACTAGAGTAAGATCCGCACCAGAGTGGTACGGTAATCCTGTTCTGGAAGTCATGTTACTAGACCATGATGAACCTACGAACTATGAAGAAGCGATGGTGAGCCCAGATTCCGCAAAATGGCTTGAGGCCATGAAATCCGCGATGGGATCCATGTATGAGAACAAAGTGTGGACTTTGGTTGACTTGCCCGATGATAGGCAAGCAATTGAGAATAAATGGATCTTCAAGAAGAAGACTGACGCTGACGGTAATGTTACTGTCTACAAAGCTCGACTTGTTGCGAAAGGTTTTCGACAAGTTCAAGGGATTGACTACGATGAGACCTTCTCACCCGTAGCGATGCTTAAGTCTGTCCGAATCATGTTAGCGATTGCCACATTTTATGATTATGAAATATGGCAGATGGATGTCAAAACTACATTCCTAAATGGATTTTTGGAAGACGAATTGTATATGATGCAACCGGAAGGTTTTGTCGATCCAAAGGGAGCTAACAAAGTGTGCAAGCTCCATCGATCCATTTATGGACTGGTGCAAACCTCTCGGAGTTGGAATAAACGCTTTGATAGTGTGATCAAAGCATTTGGTTTTGTACAGACTTTTGGAGAAGCCTGTATTTACAACAAAGTGAGTGGGAGATCTGTAGCATTTCTGATATTATATGTAGATGACATATTTCTGATTGGAAATGATATAGAATTTCTGGATAGCATAAAGGCATACTTGAATTAGAGTTTTTCGATGAAAGACCTCGGTGAAGCTGCTTACATATTGGGCATCAAGATCTATAGAGATAGATCAAGCCGCTTAATTGGACTTTGACAAAGCACATACCTTGACAAAGTTTTGAAGAAGTTCAAAATGGATCAAGTAAAGAAAGGGTTCTTGCCTGTGTTACAAGGTGTGAAGTTGAGTAAGACTCAATGCCCGACCACTGCAGAAGATAGAGAGATGTTCCCTATGCTTCAGCCATAATCTCTATCATGTATGCAATGTTGTGTACCAGACCTGATGTGTGCCTTGCTATAAGTCTAGCAGGGAGGTACCAAAGTAATCCAGGAGTGGATCACTGGAAAGCGGTCAAAAACATCCTGAAGTACCTGAAAAGGACTAAGGATATGTTTCTCGTTTATGGAGGTGACAAAGAGCTCATCGTAAATGGTTACGTTGATGCAAGCTTTGACACTGATCCGGATGATTCTAAATCGCAAACCAGATACGTGTTTACATTGAACGGTGGAGCTGTCAGTTGGTACAGTTCTAAACAAAGCGTCGTGGCGGGATCTACGTGTGAAATGGAGTACATAGCTGCTTCGGAAGCAGCAAATGAAGGAGTCTGGATGAAGGAGTTCATATCCGATCTAGGTGTCATACCTAGTGCATCGGGTCCAATGAAAATCTTTTGTGACAATACTGGTGCAATTGCCTTGGCGAAGGAATCCAGATTTCACAAGAGAACCAAGCACATCAAGAGACGCTTCAATTCTATCCGGGATCTAGTCCAGGTGGGAGACATAGAAATTAGCAAGATACATTATAACATCCCAAATTTTCAATTTGGAATGTTATACATTAGATCATCATGCATATCATATTTTCTTGCATTGGTCGATCCTAGACATTTCACGCAACACAAGGACCCCCGGAGAGAATTGGAGATTTCGTTATTTTCATATTTGAGCTTTCTCAAATTTCGAAAAGAGGATCATTGGATTTGTCGGAGTTTCATTTGCCTTTTATTTGGATAGGGAAAAATGCGAGTTTTCAAAATTTGCATTCTAGATCCCGAGAAAAGTTCATTTTGTTCGACTCATTTTTAGGAGTCGGGGAAAATTTACTTTAAAAAGTTTTGGAGTTCGTTTAGTTCTCTTTTCTTTTGTTTTTTTGCGCGCGTAACCGTTTTAAAAAAAAAATCGCAGCGCCCCTGGGCCAAGGCCCAGCAGCCGGCCGGCCAAGGCCAGGCCTCACCGCGCGCGCGCGTAGTGCGTAGGCCGCCGCCGCCGCCCCCAGTAGGAGTCCTACTTGGACTCCAATCTCCTCTTTCCTCTCCTTTTCTTTTTCTTGCCCCCTCCCCCAAGCAATCCCCCTCCTCCTCCTCTTAAATACCCCCAAGACCCCCCTTTTTCCACACCAAGCCCAAGCCCCCAAGCCCCAAGCCGCGCCGCCCTTAGCGCCGCGCCGCCGCCGCCCTAGTGCCGCCGCCGCCCCATAGCGCCGCCGCCGTCGCCCTTGCACCCCGCCGCCGCCGC
>NW_025235499.1:0-6094 GCF_018294505.1 Triticum aestivum | reverse complement strand
GTCGGGTGGATGTGAACGGGTTTTGTCTCACCGGACGACTGAAACGCTGATTCCGTGGCAGGCTTCTTGGCTCGCAACAAATCACTCGGGTCTACGTTCCTTTGGTGTTCCTGCCACTCTTCTGCCACCATCTGAGCATCGGCGATCTTCGAGCCCTTCTGGAAGCACTCTTCTGCCTTCTTGTGGTTACCAGTGACAGTGATCACGCCTTTAGGGCCTGGCATCTTTAATTTGAGGTACAAGTAACAAGGTCGAGCCATAAAACGTGCATAAGCTGGTCTGCCCAAAATTGCATGATAGGCACTCTGGAAATCCACAACCTCAAATGTCAGCTTCTCTTTGCGGAAAACTACATCAAGAGCAATATGACCGAGTGACGCGGCCTTCTTGCCAGGAATGACTCCATAAAAACTCATATTGCTCGTGCTCAGTCTGGACATCGGAATGCCCATCTCTTTCAGTGTCTCAGCGTACAGTATATTCAAACTGCTGCCGCCATCCATCAACACTTTGGTCAGTCGAGTGCCCTCAACAACCGGGTCGACCACCAGCGCTTGCCTCCCAGGGGGGGCTATGTGCGTGGGGTGATCAGATTGGTCGAACGTAATGGCAGTCTGAGACCACTTCAGGTAATTGGGTGTTGACGGAGCAGCCATGTTCACCTCTCGGTTTATAACTTTCAGTCGGTTTTTGCTCTCAACATCGGCAAAAATCATCAAGGTGGAATTGACCTGCGGATATTCTCCGTCACTATCCTCCTTGTCCTCAACTCTGTTCGACTCTTTTTCTTTGTCCTTGGACTGCTTCCCCTGGAACTGCTGTATCAGGAGTCGACATTGTCGAGTGGTATGCTTCGGGTAGATGAAATTATCCTCTTCGTCTTTCTTGGTGTGGATGTGACATGGCAAATCCAACACGTCGTTTCCTTCCTTATCTTTTACCTTCTTGGGGTTCCAAGTCCCCTTGGGTTTCCCTTTGAATTTTCCTTGGTTCAGGGCCAAGGCTTCTCCAGGTGCGGCTGGCTCAGCTTTACGCTTTTGCTTCCGACTGGAGTTTCCACCTCCGGTGTCCTGGGCGACTGACTTGTGTTTTCCGCTCCGGAGCCGATCCTCTTCCTCACCATTGGCGTATTTGGTGGCTATTTCCATCATTCGACTCAGAGACATGTCTCCGGTTCGACCAAATTTCAGGCTTAGCTCTCTATATTTTACGCCCTCCTTGAAGGCGCAGACCGCCTGGTGATCGGATACATTTTCTACTATGTCATGCAGTGTGATCCATCTCTGGATGTAATCCCTCAGAGTCTCATTCGACTTCTGTACACAAGATTGCAGCTCTGTCAGTCCCGCCGGCCGCATGCATGTTCCTTCGAGCGTCCTGACAAACACTCGGGAGAGATCTTCCCACGTGTAAATGCTGCTGGGTGTCAACTGATTCAGCCATGCCCTGGCTGACCCTTCCAACATGAGAGGCAGATGCTTCATGGCCACCTCGTCATTTCCACCGCCGATCTGAACAGCCACTCGGTAGTCCTCAAGCCAAGTATCGGGTTTGGACTCACCGTTGAACTTGCTGACTCCAGTCACCAACCTAAAGTTGAGAGGAATCACTGCGGCTCTGATGGCTCTGCTGAAACATTCTGGCCCGGAGACGTGCACTCGGCTGCTGATGGGTATATCTCTGTCATTACCCTCTCTGTGGGCTCTGTTCCGGTCGACCAGACCTTGAACGATGATGGATCTCGCATCAAAGCCTGGTTCTCTGGGGTCGACTGGAATTCTTCACCCGCCACTGAACTGGCGTCTGTCATCCTGCTGCCGAGGCATATATGATCCACCTCTCTGAGGAGGAGTGGGCACTCGACATCGATCGTTGCGGTCAACTCGGTGATCATCCTGCTCATAATCCCTGTACCGATCCTGTCGGTCGCCATGTTCTTCACCCCTCGGGGGCGATCTGGGGCTATGAGCTGACTGGACAGTATTCGCTGCCACGGACCTGCTATGAATCCTATTCCGCGACTGTGACACAGCTGAATTCTGATCTCCAGCTGCTCGGAGCAAATCTCTGATCTGCATCAAGCCTCTGCCAGCCTCTGACTGGGAAGGCTGAATCGACTCTGCTATGCGTGTTGCAGCTGCCAAATTCTGGATTGGAGTGCGGTATACCTGAGTCGGGGGTTTGAAAAGTTGGCGTCGACTGGAGTCTGGAATCCGTTGCCGCGCGCGCTCGTCGAGTGCCCGCTGAAGGTTCTCCAGTCGAGTGTGCTCCGCCAGGTTGGCCAAGCGTGCGTCCTCTAAGGCGCGAGCCTCAGGGGTTTCTCCAATGATCGGAGTATGGAGCGCATCCATGTTCCGGCGACAAAGCTCTTCCCTCTGCTGTGAGTCGAGGGGCTCGGGGCGGTACTCCTCATGGTCGTGCGACGGGTCGCCTCCACCGTTGCCTCCCTCGGTGCCAAGAAAGCCGGGGGGAACGTGTAGTCCATTGACCATCAGGACCTCCGCTGCCGGATCACTGCTGTCGCATTCGGATGCAGTCTCTGCGGAGCCAGTCGACAGGTCAAACATGCCGTAGAGAGATTCGTCGGGCTCGATTGCCGCGACTTGGGCAGTGGTTGACTGGCGAGCCACTGCGTGCCTCACCCACTGCTGAAGCCTCGACCGACCGGAGCGATTACGCCGACGGGAAGCTGGGAGGGAGGATGACACGAAAACCGGCTGATACTGAGTCGACGGTTGCCGTAGAAGGACACCGCGGACGCATGCTCGAAAATGCGTAGCTCCGCAGACCGGGAGCGCATCCACGTCGAGCGGGGCCTCCTACAGCCAGGGAGAGTCATCGGCGACGAATGTGAGCACGCCGAGACGGATCTCGCGACCCTCAACCAAAACTCCACTTGAAACCATGATGATGGGAATTGAAAAGATTGCAACTTGTCCAATCAAGTCGCTAAGACACCTGCCCCATGGTGGGCGCCAGCTGTCGTGGTTCTAAGTCTGAAAGTAGAATGGGGGTAGGTATGGAGAGGCAAGATCCTAGCTATTGGAGCAGTTGTACACACATGTGTTTTATGAGTTCAGGCCCTTCTCGGAAGAAGTAATCTCGCAGCCCGGAGGCGGTCGACTGGATTATGTGTGTGATAGTTACAGGGGTGCAAACCCTTCTACCAGTGGAGGGGGGTGGCTTATATAGAGGACAACAAGGCCCCAGCCAGCCCATGTAGCAGAGAGTTAAAGTACATTAAGGTCCGGCGTTACTGGTAACGCCCTACATAAAGTGCCATCATGACCATTAAGACTACTTAATTACAGACCGTTTGGATACAGAGTAGATCCTGAACTCCTGAGGGTCGAGTGAGTCTTCATGGTCGAGAGTCTTCAGGTTCGTCGAGTGTCTTCTAGCCGGTCGAGTGGAATCCCTCTTGGTCGACTGGAAGACGGCTTCTTCTAAGAGATGCCCTTGGGGAGGGTACCTTGGACAGGTCCGTAACCCTACCCTAGGTACATGACTTCATCACATGGTCATTTAAATATCCAATGCAAACTGTATCATGATCGAATCGTGTCCAAAAATTGTGATGACTTGATTTCCCTTGCACATCATAATTAGTTTGCTTTTGGGTTATGAAGAAATGAAATGTATAACTAAGCATATTCCAGAATATAACCTTGAGAAATTCCTTGATATTGATCTAGAGGAAATTTATATGTATTGTGCGGTGAATTGCATTGAAAATCCCTATATTGCCAATTACATAAAGACAAGAAAACAAATAGAAGATGAAGAGAATACTAGTGAAAGGGAAGAGATTTCCCAATATCCTACTATTCTTTCTTATGATGAATCAAGTAACGAGGAGGAGCTTTCTATTCAACCAATCACATTAATAAGGGGCTCCAGAAAGAGGATTAAACCCACACATGATGTGAAGAAGAAAAAGAAAATACGGAGAAGCAAAGGTAAAAAAGTATCCCTCCCAAATGATGTTGCTCCTATTACTCATTGTGATGATGATAATTGCTATACTATTGGTGCTATCCATACTATTGACGATGAGAGTGATTATGCTTATGATATGCAAAGGCCCAAGCTTGGGGATGCTATGTTTTATGAGAATGACATGTTTGAGAATTTATTTGCTGCAATTAATGTTTGTCCCGAGCTTGGGGATGCTATGTTTAATAAAGATGATAGTTTTAGTCTCCCAAGTTTTGATATGCAAATTTATTATAATGATAACATGCCTCCTACCTATGATGATTATGTTGATGAAAGTGGGTTTGGAAGAGTGTCAACTTTAGGAATTAGTGATACCACTATTTGGAGGGTGTTGAATCTTATTGTGATAATTATGAAAGTGGATTTGGAGGGGTCATGACTTTATTTAGTGATGAATCCACCATTTTGGAAGAGGTTTCAATTGATTATGCTGAGAACAGAGTTGCTACTTATGATGATTATTGTGATGATACTTATGCTATAAAAAGTAGTGATGATTATATTTATAAAACTTGTCATGATTATGATTATCCTTTTTCTGAAAATTACTCTTTTAATGTGGAAACAATTTATAGTATTCGAGTTTCTTATGATACTCCCACTATTCCGAATGAGAAGAAATTTGCTTATGTGGAGAGTAATAAAATTTATATGCTTGTGCATCATGAAAATAATGCTTTATGTGATGGTTATATTGTTGAATTCATTCATGATGCTACTGAAAATTATTATGAGGGAGGAACATATGCTTGTAGGAATTGCAATAATATCAAGTTTCCTCTCTATGTGTTGAAAATCTTGAAGCTATGCTTGTTTTACTTTCCTGTGCTAGTTGATTCTTGTTCCCATAAGTTGTTTGCGCACAAAATCCCTGTGCATAAGAAGTGGGTTAGACTTAAATGTGTTCTTCATATGCTTCATGATGCTCCCATTGTGTTTCAATTCTTATCTTTTATGTGAGCATCATTGTCATCATCATGCTTAGCTAGAAAGGCATTAAATAAAAGTGCTTGTTTGGAGACAACCCAATAATTACCCCTACTGTTTTTGTGTGTTCACATGATTATGTTACTGTAGTAATCATGTTTTATAGCTTTCTTTTCAATAAAGTGCCAAGTAAGACTTTTAGGATAGCTTACTGTGATAGTTGTGTTGATCCTGCTGAAAATCAGAAACTTTTTCACTCAGTAAATTAGTTTTGATAATTCACAGTCATGTGATTTTGATCTGATTCGTTTTGCTCTGGATTGGTACACAAATTTCTCAGGATTTCCTAATTTGGTAGGATTTTGGGGGTTACAGAAGTATTCGACAGTTATAGATTACTACAGACTGTTCTATTTTTGACAAATTATGTTCTCTATGTGTTATTTGCTTATTTTGATGAATCTATGAGTAGTATCGGAGGGTATGAACCATAGAGAAGTTGGAATAAAGTAGATATTACACCAATATGAATTTAGAATGAGTTCACAACAGTACCTAAGTGGTGATTTATTTTCTTATACTAACGGAGCTTACGAGTTTTCTGTTAAGTTTTGTCTTGTGAAGTTTTCAAGTTTTGGGTAAAGATTCGATGGACTATGGAATAAGGAGTGGCAAGAGCCTAAGCTTGGGGATTCCCAAGGCAACCCAAGGTAAAATTCAAGGACAACCAAAAGCCTAAGTTTGGGGATGCCCCGGAAGGCATCCCCTCTTTCGTCTTCGTTCATCGGTAACTTTACTTGGAGCTATATTTTTATTCACCACATGATATGTGTTTTGCTTGGAGCGTCATTTTGTTTATTTTGTTTTGCTTGCTGCTTGAATAAAATACATTAGATCTTAAATTCTTAAATGAGAGAGAGTCTTCACATAGCTACATAATTATTTAACTACTCATTGATCTTCACTTATATATTTTTGGAGTAGTTTTTCATTTACTCGTGTGCTTCACTTTTATCCTATGAGTAAATGGTTGAACGAATTGAATATCACAAATCTGAAATTTTATATGTTTCATATGCTTATCCCATAGGGAGTAATGACTTCACATATAAGAAGTAGAGGTGGTAAATTTATTGAAGGTTAGCAAACATTGTATTGGTCACTTGAA
>NW_025235498.1:0-6094 GCF_018294505.1 Triticum aestivum | reverse complement strand
GACTCATGTTGGATCGGACTGCGTCAGAAGATGTGATGCGAAGGAAATATCGGTCATGATTGCCGCCGGTTTACGAAGGGGTAAATCTCTTTCAGACACCAGGTGCTGGGCCGAGCAATCCGGCGGCCGCAAACCGACCTGAGGTGCCTAGGATCGCCCCGGATCAGCCACAAGCAATGGAGTTACCCCGACGGACGGTTAACCCGCCATAGTATATGCCTACGCTGCCGGGTCACTTTTCGAGCCCCCTGGATAACATGATTGCTGCGGCTCACGCCTGGCCGCCATCCCGATGGAAGGAGATTCAATAGAGGCAGTTGAGATGAGGCGAGCAAGAGACCTCCTTCAAACCGCCGTAATGCAGCAGCAGGCTTATTCATACAGTCGGGATAGAATTCATTCAACTCCTCGTCCGAGCCCAAGCTATAGCAGGCGGATGGACGAACCAGAAGTATCTAGCAGCGCGCGGCGTCGCAATGCTCAGGAGGTAGTGGATCATGGCAGGGCACGAAGGGATGGTGTTTTGGGTCGTCATCAACCCACCCCGGTTCAGCCAGCAGTATCGGTTGACAGAGGCATCGGGCTTGCTTTCAGTTCCTGGGGAGTGCTGTGCCTCATTCCGGCCCTCCGTAACGTGCGTCTGCCCAAGGACTTCAAGGGTCCATGCAAGGTACCTAATTACACGGCGGATCAGCCGCCTGAGGCATGAGTCGAGACTTACGAGATGGCAATGGAGATGCTGGATGTAGATGAGGCAGCTTGTGCAAAATACTTCACGATGATGTTGGAAGGAACAACCCGTACCTGGTTGAAGAATCTGCCAGCTAACTCCATTGAGTCATGGGATCAGTTGAAGGCCCGGTTTATAGCCAATTTTAAAGATACGTGCAAACAGCTCATGTCCATTGTAGATCTGGATGCTTGTGTTCAGGGCGAAAACGAGTCCACAACTCGTTGGGTGCGCCGGGTCTCAGAAGTTTTGCACTCGGCCGACCGAATTACCGCCGGCCAAGCGATTATCACGCTAGAGCGTAATTGCCGGTTTAAGTCACTAAAGGAGAAGTTGGGACGAATCAAACATCACTGCAACGACCTGGGAACCCTCATGGCAGCCTTGGTAAAATATGCCGATTCTGATAATACCAAGGATCCCGATTCTGATAATGAGAAACCGGAGAAGGGAAAAAGGAACGGCGGTGTGAAGGGACAGCAGCACAACCAGGAAGGCCATGGGAATAACGGTAAGCGTAAGGCAGATTTAGATTTTGTGGCTAATGCTAATGTGCAGCGTCGTAAGGGTAAACCGCCCCAGCGTGGTGGATCGATGAATCTGGAGCGCTTATTGAATCAGCCCTGTCCAAAGCACGGAACCAAAGAAATCCCCGCAACTCATCTCTGGAAGGATTGCAATATTATGAGGCAATTCAAAAACTCTAATCTCTTCCGATATGATCAGGGCCCGTCGGGCGTTTCAGGTCCAGGTTTTCATGGTGGCAGCAGTTTAGGCTCTGGATTTCAGAACAATCAGAATAACCAGAACAACCAAAGCGGTAATAACCAACATGGTAATCAAGGGAATCAACAGCAGTCAGGTTACCAGAGTAACCCGAAGCAGCTGAATGGTGGACAATATCATGTATTCACCACTAGTCTGTGCAAGCGAGATCTGAAGCTGCATAAGAGGGCAGTTAATACGGTTGAACCGGTAGTTCCACGCTATCTGCGCTGGTCGGAACAACCTATCGTGTGGAGTAGGAAGGATCATCCGCCCCGGGTTGACAATCCGGGTCAGCTGGCTCTGGTGGTGGCACCTCAGGTGGGAGGTTACAAGTTCACCAAAGTACTTATGGATGGAGGAAGCAGTATTAATATTCTGTATTACGAGACATTCTGTCGCATGGGGCTGACTGATAAGAATCTTAAATCGTCCAATACGGTTTTTCATGGTGTAGTACCAGGAAAGTCGGCGTATCCAGTGGGCAAGATTGCTTTGGAAGTTGTGTTTGGAGATGAGCATGATTCCTGGTCTGAGACATTGACTTTCGAGGTGGCAAAATTCATGGCAAGGCCATGTTATATTTACTTGCAGCTCAAGATGCCGGGTCACAAAGGAACCATCACAGTTCATGGAAGTCGGAAAATCGCTTTGGATTGCGAAGAGAGTGATGCGGCTTACGCTGAGTCGGTTTGTGCTACAGAGGAGTTAAAATTTTACAAGGAAAATGTTGATCCGGCAGATATGACCCCTCTGAAGAAGCCCACCACTGAGCACGACCCAACCCTGCACTTCAAACTGGCGGATGAGACGAAGCTTGTTGACTTTGTCCCTGGCGATTCATCCAAACAGTTTAGCATCAGCACCAACCTGGATCCGAAATAGGAAAGCACGCTCATCGAGTTCATCCGTGAGAACCGGGACATCTTTGCATGGAAGCCTTCTGACATGTCAGGTGTGCCGAGGGAACTCGCTGAGCACACCCTTAACATTGATCCAAAGTTTAAACCGGTCAAGCAATTCCTTCGTCGCTTTAATGAAGAAAGACACAAGGCAATTGGGGAGGAGGTAGCCCGGTTGTTGGCGGCTGGGTTTATCGTTGAAGTTTTTCATCCTGAGTGGTTGGCTAATCCGGTGCTAGTTCTTAAGAAAAACGGGACCTGGCGCATGTGTGTGGATTACACGGACTTAAATAAGGCTTGCCCAGCTGATCCTTTTGCCCTCCCGCGTATTGATCAAATCATTGATGCGACGGCGGGTTGTGAGCGCCTGAGTTTTTTGGATGCTTACTCAGGGTACCATCAGATCAAAATGGCAGTTAAGGACCAGGAGAAAACAGCCTTCATCACTCCCTTTGGAGCCTTCTGTTATGTTTCTATGCCCTTTGGGCTCAAGAGTGCTCAAGCAACCTATCAGCATTGTGTGCAAAGTTGTCTTCACACGCAGATTGGGCGTAATGTTCATGCCTATGTGGATGACATTGTGGTGAAATCCAGGAAAAAGGAGACATTGATAGCTAATCTCAAAGAGACGTTTGACAACCTCCAGGTTTACAAAATGATGCTTAATCAAGTGTGTCTTTGGTGTTCCGACAGGCAAGCTGCTCGAATTTCTGGTGTCAAACAGGGGCATTGAGGCTAATCCGGAAAAGATCAAAGCAATCACATCCTTGGCCAAACCGACATGTATCAATGATGTTCAGCGTCTCGCAGGCCAGATTGCAGCTCTCAGCCGGTTCATCAGTCATTTGGGTGAGAAGGCCATTCCCTTGTATCAGATGCTGAAAAAGACGGATAATTTCGTCTGGAGTGATGCAGCCAATACAACCTTTGAGGAGTTAAAACGGCAATTGGTTGAACCGCCAGTTCTGGCAGCCCCAGTTGATCATGAGCCTTTACTATTATATGTGGATGCTAATGCCCGCACAGTCAGTATGGCTATCATTGTAGAGCGTAAAGAGGCTGGGAAGGAATATCCGGTTCAACGTCCAGTGTATTACATCAGTGAAGTCCTGATCGAGTCAAAGCAACGCTATCCACATTGGCAAAAGCTGGTGTATGGGGTTTTTATGGCCAGTCGGAAACTCAAGCAATATTTTCAAGGTCACCCCATCACAGTGGTTAGTTCGTCTCCTTTGGGTGATATCATCCAAAACAGAGAAGCAACTGGCCGGGTGGCAAAGTGGGCAATTGAGCTTGGTCCACAGCCATTAAGTCGCAGGCTCTTGTGGACTTTATTAATGACTAGACCGAGTTACAAGCACCAGAAGAGAAACTGGATAATACGTACTAGACCATTCATTTCGACGGATCAAGGCAGTTGGAAGGCTCGGGGGCTGGAGTTGTCCTCACTTCCCCCCGAGGGGATAAAATTTGCTACGTCCTCCGCTTGATGTTTCCTTGTACTAACAATGCAGCTGAATACGAAACCCTACTTCACGGTCTCCGCGTGGCTAAGGAGATGAATTTAACTCGACTTCGTTTCTTCGGCGATTCTGATCTGGTGGCTCGGCAAGTTTCTGGTACTTGGGATTCTAAGGATCCACTCATGGCGGCTTACCGGCGTGAGGTAGATATGGTGGCGGGTCACTTCAAAGGTTACCAGGTTGAGCATATTGATCGGCGCAAAAATGAAGTAGCGGACGCTTTGAGCCGACTTGGATCTCAGTGTAAACCGGTACCTCCTAACACCTTTCTGGATATATTACATAACCCGTCTGTTAAATTGCCTACAGAAGCGGATCTGGCTGTTCTTGATCCGGAGGCACAGCTGGTGGCTGCTTTACACGTCTTGCCGGATTGGACGATTCCATATCTGGCATATCTGAACCGGGGTGAGCTACCAAATGATCCAGTCCTGGCCCGGCAGATAGTCCGGCGTTCTAAATCTATGGTTATCCACAATGGCGAGTTACACCGCTGTAGCGTTTCAGGCATATTTCAGCGTTGTGTTTCTCCGGAAGAAGGCCAAGCGATCCTCCGAGAAATTCATGAAGGGGATTGTGGTCATCACGCCGGTTCAAAGTCCCTGGTTGCAAAAGCTTTTCGTCATGGGTTTTACTGGTTGACAGCTCATGCTGATGCGGAGGATCTGGTAAAGCGATGTGATGCTTGTCAAAAAATTTCCCACAGAGCTCATGTTCTGGCTCAGGAGCTACGGATGATTCCAATCACTTGGCCTTTTGCTACTTGGGGGCTCGATATGGTGGGGCCTTTTAAGCGTTCCCGGGACAAGAAAACCCACCTGTTGGTGGCTGTTGATAAATTCACCAAGTGGGTTGAAGCGGAGCCTGTCAGCAACTATGATGCAGCGAAGGTGGTTCAATTTCTCAAAAAGATTATTTTCCGCTTTGGTTATCCACACAGCATTATCACGGATAATGGTACTAACCTCTCCAAGGGTGAGATGGAGGATTTCTGTCAAAGAGAGCATATCCGGCTTGATCTAGCATCTGTAGCGCACCCTCAATCCAACGGTCAAGCAGAGCGGGCTAATCAAGAAATCTTAAAGGGTCTTAAACCCCGGCTCAAGATTCCATTGAAACGGACGCCAGGTTGTTGGGTGGAAGAATTACCTTCTGTGTTGTGGAGTATCAACACCACCCCCAATCGATCAACAGGATATACGCCTTTCTTCATGGTCTACAGAGCAGAGGCGGTCCTCCCAAGTGATATACGTCATGATTTCCCCCGGGTTGCTAATTATGTTGAAACGGACAATGAGCAAGCTCGCCACGAGGCACTGGATTTACTGGATGAGAAGTGGGATATGGCTTTGGCACGTTCGGCGGTTTATCAACAAGACCTGCGGCGCTATCACAGCCGTCGGGTTAGGACAAGAGCCTTTCAAGAAGGTGACTTGGTGCTCCGGCTTATCTAGGATCAGACCGGTATGCACAAGTTATCCCCGCCTTGGGAAGGACCCTTTGTGGTCAGCAAAAATCTGCACAACGGATCATACTACCTCATTGACGTTCGAGATGACTCACGCAAATCTGAGGAAGAGACCCGGCGGCCCTGGAACATAGCTCTCCTCCGGCCTTACTACACTTGAGCTATAGGCTCTCCTTTATGTACATATTTTGACGATGTATATATTATCATCAATAAATAAATCAGCATCCTTGCTTCAAAGCGGGGCCTCTGCTGTTTTTTCTCAAACATTTTTTGAGTTACATGGGGGCTTCAGCTGACCAAGCGAAGTATTATCCCTTGAACCGGCTATCACGCCACAAAGCTTGGGAGCTTCACACCCAAAGGGCCAAAGAGAGTTTCGATGCTATACACAACTCAAACATAGGCACCTAATGAGCACCGCTCATCACGTTACTTGGGGGCTCCTTGGTCCAATACCAAGAAGTCTGAATGGACCCTTGTAGCTGGGTATCGACCCACGGCTTGGAAGCCTGGTACATTTACCTAAAACCCCGGGTTAACCTGCCTTCATCAAGTAACACACTCCTATCCAGGTCATCCTGGCACGGCCCTCCGAACGTTTGACAGTTACTCTCCTTGAGACCCTGAACTTGTCAAAGTTAAAACGGTGATTGGCTAGTTGGAGGTCTATCTTAAAAGGCTTTGTTAAATGGTTCAACTCAGT
>NW_025235497.1:0-6097 GCF_018294505.1 Triticum aestivum | reverse complement strand
GATCCGACTATGTCGAATCCGACCAGATCCTTCCGAGTCCATATTATCCGGTTAGCATCCAATGCTTCATGGCTAGTGAGACCAAGCCATCGACGGTGTCACATTCTAGTCTAGTCGGCTGCGTGTGCAGCCCTTTCGACTAGGGACCTTTTAGGACAGTCATCATACAATGCATAGTCCCACAAACAAGTCACGTACTTGCTGATACACATCATTGATAATGTCCAAGGACTATCTTTATTCATAAACACATAGGAAATATCATCATACATGATTGCCTCTAGGGCATATTGATACGTCTCCAACATATCTATAATTTTTGAATGTTCCATGCTATTATATTACCCCCTTTGGATGTTTATGGGCTTTATTTTACACATTAATATCATTTTTGGTACTAACCTACTAACCGGAGGCCCAGCCCGTATTGTAGTTTTTTTGCCTATTTCAGTATTTCGAAGAAAAGGAATATCAAACGGAGTCCAAACGGAATGAAACCTTCGGGAGCGTGATTTTTGGAACGAACATGATCCAGAGGACTTGGAGTGCAAGTCAAGAAGCAATAGAGGCGGCCAGGAGATAGGAGGGCGCGCCCAGCCCTCCTTGGCGTGCCCCCTATCTCCTGGGCCCCACGAGCGGCCACTGAAAACATCCGGGGAGGAAACGAAAAACAGTTTCCACCGCCGTAACCTTCCGTATCCGCGAGATCCCATCTTGGTGCTTTCGTCGGTGCTCTGCCGGAGGGGGAATCGACCATGGAGGGCTTCTACATCAACACCGTAGCCCCTCCAATGAGTTGTGAATAGTTTACCACAGACCTTCGGGTCCATAGTTATTAGCTAGATGGCTTATTCTCTCTTTTTGGATCTCAATACAATGTTCTCCCCCTCTCTTGTGGATATCTATTCGATGCAAACTCTTTTTGCGGTGTGTTTGTCGAGATCCGGTGAATTGTGGGTTTATGATCAAGTTTATCTATGAGAAATATTTGAATCTTCTCTGAATTCTTTAATGTATGATTGAGTTATCTTTGCAAGTCTCTTCGAATTATCAGTTTGGTTTGGCCTACTAGATTGATCTTTCTTTCCATGGGAGAAGTGCTTAGCTTTGGGTTCAATCTTGCGTTGTCCTTACCCAGTGACAGAAAGGGTTGCCAGGCACGTATTGTATTGTTGCCATCGAGGATAAAAAGATGGGGTTTATATCATATTGCATGAGTTTATCCCTCTACATCATGTCATCTTTCTCAATGTGTCACTCTTTTCTTATGAACTTAATACTCTACATGCATGCTGGATAGCAGTTGATGTGTGGAGTAATAGTAGTAGATGCAGGCAGGAGTCGGTCTACTTGTCGCGGACCTGATGCCTATACAGATGATCATGCCTAGATAATCTCATAATTATTCGCTTTTCTATGAATTTCTCGACGGTAATTTGTTCACCCATCGTAATACTTATGCTATCTTGAGAGAAGCCACTAGTGAAATCTATGGCCCCCGGGTCTATCTTTTATCATATAAGCTTTCAATCTACTTTTATTTGCATCTTTACTTTTGCATATATATTATAAAATACCAAAAATATATTGATCTTATCATACTATCTCTATCAGATCTCACTTTCGCAAGTGGCCGTGAAGGGATTGACAACCCCTTTGTTGCGTTGGTTGTGACTTCTTTGTTTGTTTGTGTAGGTGCGTGGGACTTTTGAGGAGCCTCCTACTGGATTGATACTTCGGTTCTCAAAAACTGAGGGAAATACTTACGCTACTTTGCTGCATCACCCTTTCCTCTTCAAGGAAAACCAACGCAAGCTCAGGACGTAGCAAGAAGGATTTCTAGCGCCGTTGCCGGGGAGGTCTTCGCTCAAGTCAAGACATACCAAGTACCCATGACAAACTCATCTCCCTCGCATTTACATTATTTTCCATTTGCCTCCCATTTTCCTCTCCCCCCACTTCACCCTTGCCGTTTTATTTGCCCTCTCTTTCCCAATCTCCTACTCTCTTTTCGCTTTCCTTTTTCTGTTTGCTTGTGTGTTGGATTACTTGTTGCCATGGCGCAAGATAATACCAAATAGTGTGATTTCTCCAATACCAATAATAAAGATTTCCTTAGTACTCCTATTGCTCCTCTTAATGATGTTGAGTCTTGTGAAATCAATACTGCTTTCCTGAATCTTGTTATGAAAGATCAATTCGCCGGCCTTAATAGCGAAGATGCCGCTACTCATCTAAACAACTTTGTTTATTTGTGTGATATGCAAAAGAAGAAATATACAGATAATGATATTGTTAAATTGAAGTTATTTCCGTTTTCACTTAGAGATCGTACTAAAGTTTGGTTTTTGTCTTTGCCTAAAAATAGTATTGATTCTTGGAACAAGTGCAAAGATGCTTTTATCTATAACTATTTTCCTCCCGCTAAGGTTATCACTCTTAGGAACGATATTATGAATTTTAAACAACTTGATCATGAGCATGTTGCCCAATCTTGGGAAAGAATGAAATTGATGATTCGCAATTGCCCTACTCATGGTTTGAATTTATGGATGATCATACACAAATTTTATGCCGGTTTGAACTTTGCTTCTAGAAATCTTTTAGATTCGGCCGCGGGAGGCACGTTTATGGAAATCACGTTAGGAGATGCTACAAAACTTCTTGATAATATTATGGCTAATTATTCTCAATGGCACACCAAAAGATCTTCTAGTAAAAAAGTGCATGCTATAGAAGAAATCAATGTTTTGAGTGGAAAGATGGATGAACTTATGAAGTTGTTTGCTACTAAAAATACTCCTCTTGATCCCAATGATATGCCTTTGACTACTCTGATTGAGAATAATAATGAATCTATGGATGTGAATTTTGTTGGTAGGAATAGTTTTGGAAACAATGGTTGTAGAGGAAAGTTTAATCCTAGACCGTTCCCTAATTCCTCTAATAATTATGGAAATTCCTACAATAATTCCTATGGTAATTTTAATAACATGCCCTCTGATTTTGAGAATAGTGTGAAAGAATTTATGATTTCTCAAAAGAATTTTAATGCGTTGCTTGAAGAAAAATAGCTCAAAGTTGATGATTTCGCTAGGAACGTTGATAGACTTTCGCTTGATGTTGATTCTCTTAAACTTAGATCTACTCCTCCTAAGCATGATATCAATGAGTCTCTCAAAGCAATGAGAATTTCCATTAATGAGTGCAAGGAAAAAACTGCTAGATTGCGTGCTAAGAAAGATTGCTTTGTAAAGGCGTGTTCTTCTAGTTTCCATGAAAATAATGATGAAGATCTTAAAGTTATTGATGTGTCTCATATTAGATCTTTGTTTTGCAATATGAATCTTGATAATAATGGGACTGGAGATGAGTCAACTTTAGTTAGATGGCGTCCCAAGAATTCGGAGGTTTTAGATCTTGATGCTAAATTTGGTAAAAGTGGGATTGAAGAGGTCATGACTTTAAATAGCATTGAACCCACTATCTCGGATTTCAAGGAATTTGATTATGATAATTGTTCTTTAGAAGGTTGTATTTCCTTATTGCAATCCGTTGTTAATTCTCCTCATGCTTATAGTCAAAATAAAGCTTTTACCAAACACATTGTTGATGACTTGATGCAATCTTATGATGAAAACTTAATTTGGAAGTTTCTATACCTAGAAAACTTAATGATCAGTGGGAACCTACTATAAAGATTAATATTAAAGATCATGAGTGTTTTGTTTGTGTTATTTGGGTGGTAGTGTTTCCACGATTCTGAAAACTTTATGTGATATTCTAGGTTTCCATGATCTTGATTATTGCTCTTTAAATTTGCACCTTGCGGATTCCACCATTAAAAAGCCAATGGGAAGGATCAATGATGTTCTCATTGTTGCAAACAGAAATTTGGTGCCCGTAGATTTTATTGTTATTGATATAGATTGCAATCTTTCTTGCCCTATTATTCTTGGTAGATCTTTCCTTAGAACGATTGGTGTGATTATTGATATGAAGGAAGGGAATATTAGATTCCAATTTCCATTAAGGAAAGGCATGGAGCACTTTCCAAGAAATAAATTCAAATTACCTTATGAATCTATAATGCGGGCTACTTATGAATTTAGTGCCAAAGATGGCACTACCTAGACCTATCTTCGCTTTTATCCCTAGCTAGGGGCGTTAAATGATAGCGCTAGTTGGGAGGCAACCCAATTTTATTTTTGTTTTTTGTTTTTCCTTCTGCTTAGTAATCAAATTTGCATCTACCTTCTGTTTAGATGTGTTTTTATGTTTAATTAGTGTTTGTGCCAAGTATAACCTATAGGATAACCTACGTTGATAGTTAATTTGATTCTGCTGTAAAACAGAAACTTTGCGCGGACGAAATTAGTTTTGTTAAATCACAGAAACGTGATTTTGTGTTGATTCTTATTGATTCTGATCAATAGACAAATTGTCCAGGACTTCCTATTTTGGTAGGATTTTTAAAGTTCCATAAGTTTGCGTTAGTTACAGATTGCTACAGACTGTTCTGTTTTTGACAGATTCTGTTTTTCGTGTGTTGTTTGCTTATTTTGATGCATCTATGGCTAGTATTAAGTGGTATGAACGATAGAGAACTTGGAATACAGTAGGTTTAACACCAAAATAAATAAAAGAATGAGTTCATTACAGTACCTTATGTGGTGGTTTAGTTTTCTTTCACTAACGGAGCTTATGAGATTTCCTGTTGAGTTTTGTCTTGTGAAGTTTTCAAGTTTTGGGTAAAGATTTCATGGACTATGGAATAAGGAGTGGCAAAAGCCTAAGCTTGGGCATGCCCATGGCACCCCAAGATATTCAAGAGTAGCCAAAAGCCTAAGCTTGGGGATGCCCTGGGAAGGCATCCCCTCTTTTGTCTTCCTTCATTGGTAACTTTACTTGGAGCTATATTTTTATTCGTCACATGATATGTTTTTTGCTTGGAGCATCGTGTATTATATTAGTCTTTGATTTTTAGTTTTCCACAATCATCCTTGCTGTACACACCTTTTGGGAGAATCCCACTTGATTAGTATTTGTTAGAATACTCTATGTGCTTCCCTTATATCTTTTGAGCTTGATAGTTTTTACTCTAGTAATTCACTTATATCTTTTAAAGCACGGCGGTGGATTAATTTTGAAGAAATTGCTAGTCTCTCATGCTTCATTTATACTATTTTGAGAGTCTTTTAGAACAGCATGGTATTTGCTATGGTTACAAATTTGGTCCTAGAATGATGAGCATCCAAGTTGGGTATAATAAAACTATCATAGAAAGTGCATAAAACACTAGGATCAATTTGATGCTTGATAATTGTTTTGAGATATAGAGGTAGTAATGTTAGAGTCATGCTAGTGGGTAATTTTGAAATTGAGAAATACTTGTGTTGAAGTTGGCAAGTCCCGTAGCATGCACGTATGGTAAAAGTTGTGTGACAAATTTGTTGCATGAGGTGCTCTTTTAATTGCCTTCCTTATGAGTGGAGGTCGGGATCACGCGATGGTTAACTCCTACCAACCCTTCCCCTACGAGCATGAGTAGTAGTACTTTGCTTTGAGGGAAAGTAGACTTTTGCAATAAGTATTTGAGTTCTTTATGACTAATGTGAGTCCATGGATATACGCACACTCACCCTGCCACTTTGCTAGCCTCTATTATACCGCGCAACTTTCGCCGGTATCATGCACCCATTATTTACCTTACTCAAAACAGCCACCATACCTACCTATTATGGCATTTCCATAGCCATTCCCAAATATATTGCCATGCAACTTTCCACCGTTCCGTTTATTATGGCACGTTCCATCATTGTCATATTTCTCTTTGCATGATCATGTAGTTGACATCGTATTTGTGGCAAATCCACCTTCATAATTTTCATACATGTCGCTCTTGATTCATTGCATATCCCGGTACACCGCCGAAGGCATTCATATAGAGTCATATCTTGTTCTAGTTTTGAGTTGTAATTCTTGAGTTGTAAATCAATAAAAGTGTGATGATCTTCATTATTACAGCATTGTCCCAGTGAGGAAAGGATGATGAAGACATTGATTCCCCCACAAGTCGGGATGAGACTTCGGACTT
>NW_025235496.1:0-6098 GCF_018294505.1 Triticum aestivum | reverse complement strand
CACCTGTAGTACTCCTTTATAATCACCCAGTTACGTTGTGACGTTTGGTAGTACCCAAAGTGTTCCTCCGGTAAACGGGAGTTGCATAATCTCATAGTCATAGGAACATGTATAAGTCATGAAGAAAGCAATAGCAACATACTAAACGATCGGGTGCTAAGCTAATGGAATGGGTCATGTCAATCAGATCATTCTACTAATGATGTGACATCGTTAATCAAATAACAACTCATTGTTCATGGTTAGGAAACATAACCATCTTTGATTAACGAGCTAGTCAAGTAGAGGCATACTAGTGACACTCTGTTTGTCTATGTATTCACACATGTATTATGTTTCCGGTAAATACAATTCTAGCATGAATAATAAACATTTATCATGATTATAAGGAAATAAATAATAACTTTATTATTGCCTCTAGGGCATATTTCCTTCAGTCTCCCACTTGCACTAGAGTCAATAATCTAGTTCACATCGCCATGTGATTTAACAGCAATAGTTCACATCACCATGTGATTAACACCCATAGTTCACATCGATATGTGATCAACACCCAAAGCGTTTTACTAGATTCAGTCATCTAGTTCACATCGCTATGTGATTAACACCCAAGGAGTACTAAGGTGCGATCATGTTTTGCTTGTGAGAGAATCTTAGTCAACGGGTCTGTCACATTCAGATCCGTAAGTATTTTGCAAATATTTATGTCAACAATGCTCTGCACGGAGCTACTCTAGCTAATTGCTCCCACTTTCAATATGTATCCAGGTTGAGACTTAGTGTCATCTGGATCAGTGTAAAAGTTTGCACTGATGTAACTTTTACAAAAAACTCTTTTATCACCTCCATAATCGAGAAACATCTCATTAGTCCTTACTAAGGATATTCTTGACCAATGTCCAGTGATCTACTCCTAGATCACTATTGTACTCTCTTGCCAAATTTAGAGCAAGGTATACAATAGGTCTGGTACATAGCATAGCATACTTTATAGAACCTATGACTGAGGCACAGGGAATGACTTTTCATTCTCTTTCTATTTTCTGCTGTGGTCGGGATTTGAGTCTTACTCAATTTCATACCTTTGCAACACAGGCAAGAACTCCTTCTTTGACTGTTCCATTTTGAACTATTTCAAAATCTTGCCAAGGTATGTACTCATTGAAAATCTTATCAAGCGTCTTGATCTATCTCAATAGATCTTGATGCTCAATATGTAAGTATCTTTTACTGAGGTCTTTTCCTTTTAAAGAACTCCTTTAAAACACTCCTTTATGCTTTGCAGAAAAATTCTACATCATTTCTGATCAACAATATGTCACTCACATATACTAATCAGAAAGGCTGTAGTGCTCCCACTCACTTTATTGTAAATACAGGCTTCATCGTAAGTCCATATAAAACTATATGCTTTGATCAACTTATCAAAGCGTATATTCCAACTCCGAGATGCTTGTACCAGTCCATAGATGGATCACTGGAACTTGCACATTTTGTTAGCACCTTTAGGATTGACAAAACCTTCCGGTTGCATCATATACAACTCTTCTTCCAGAAATCCATTCAGGAATGCAGTTTTGACATCCATCTGCCAAATTTCATAATCATAAAATGCGGCAATTGCTAACATGATTCGGACGGACTTAAGCATCGCTACGGGTGAGAAGGTCTCATCGTAGTCAATCCCTTGAACTTGTCGAAAACCTTTTGCGACAAGTCGAGCTTTGTAGACAGTAACATTACCATCAGGGTCAGTCTTCTTCTTAAAGATCCATTTATTCTCAATTGCTTGCCGATCATCGGGCAAGTCAACCAAAGTCCATACTTTGTTCTCATACATGGATCCCATCTCAGATTTCATGGCTTCAAGCCACTTTGCGGAATCTGGGCTCACCATCGCTTCTTCATAGTTCGTAGGTTCATCATGATCTAGTAGCATGACTTCCAGAACAGGATTTCTGTACCACTCTGGCGCGGATCTTACTCTGGTTGATCTACGTGGTTCAGTAGTATCTTGATCTGAAGTTTCATGATCATTATCATTGGCTTCCTCACTAACCGGTGTAGGTGTCACTGAAACAGTTTTCTGTGATGAACTACTCTCCAGTAAGGGAGCAGGTACAGTTACCTCGTCAAGTTCTACTTTCCTCCCACTCACTTCTTTCGAGAGAAACTCCTTCTCTAGAAAGTTTCCGAATTTAGCAACAAAAGTCTTGCCTTTCGGATCGGTGATAGAAGGTGTATCCAATAGTTTCCTTTGGATATCCTATGAAGACGCACTTCTCCGATTTGAGTTTGAGCTTATCAGGATGAAACTTTTCATATAAGCATCGCAACCCCAAATTTAAGAAACGACAACTTAGGTTTCTTGCCAAACCATAGTTCACACGGTGTCGTCTTAACGGATTTAGATGGTGCCCTATTTAACGTGAATGCAGCTGTCTCTAATGCATAACCCCAAAACGATAGTGGTAGATCGGTAAGAGACATCATAGATCGCACCATATCTAATAAAGTACGGTTATGACATTCGGACACACCATTACATTGTGGTGTTCTAGGTGGCATGAGTAGTGAAACTATTTCACATTGTTTTTAACTGAAGGCCAAACTCGTAACTCAAATACTCTTCTCTACGATCAGATCGTAGAAACTTTTATTTTCTTGTTACGATGATTTTTCACTTCACTCTGAAATTCTTTGAACTTTTCAAATGTTTCAGACTTATGTTTCATCAAGTAGATATACTCATATCTGCTCAAATCATCTGTGAAGATCAGAAAATAATGATACCTGTTGCGAGCCTCAATATTCATCGGACCATATACATCAGTATGTATGATTTCCAACAAATCTATTGCTCGCTTCATTGTTCTGAAGAACAGAGTCTTAGTCATCTTGCCCATGAGGCATGGTTCGCAAGCATCAACTAATTCATAATCAAGTGATTCCAAAAGCCCATCAGTATGGAGTTTCTTCATGCGCTTTACACCAATATGACCTAAACGGCAGTGCTACAAACAAGTTGCACTTATCATTATTAACTTTGCATCTTTTGGTTTCAATATTATGATTATGTGTACTATGATCGAGATCCAATGAACTATTTTCATTGGGTGTGTAACCATATAAAGTTTTATTCATGTAAACAGAACAACAATTTATTCTTTTACTTAAATGAATAACCGTATTACAATAAACATGATCAAATCATATTCATGCTCAACGCAAACACCAAATAACACTTATTTAGTTTCAACACTAATCCTGAAATTATAGGGAGTGTGCGATGATGATCATATCAATCTTGGAACCACTTCCAACACACATCGTCACTTCACCCTCAACTAGTCTCTGTTTATTCTGCAACTCCCGTTTCGAGTTACTAATCTTAGCAACTGAACTAGTATCAAATACTTAGGGTTTGCTATAAACACTAGTAAAGTACACATCAATAACATGTATATCAAATATACTTATGTTCACTTTGCCATCCTTCTTATCCGCCAATCACTTGGGGTGATTCCGTTTCCGGTGACCAGTCCCTTTGCAGTAGAAGCACTTAGTCTCAGGCTTAGGACCAGACTTGGGCTTCTTCACTTGAGCAGCAACTTGCTTGCCGTTCTTCTTGAAGGTCCCCTTCTTCCCTTTGCCCTTTTCTTGAAACTAGTGGTCTTATCAACCATCAACACTTGATGCTCTTTCTTGATTTCTACCTTCGTCGATTTCAATATCACGAAGAGCTCGGGAATCGTTTTCGTCATCCCTTGCATACTATAGTTCATCATGAAGTTCAGTAACTTAGTGATGGTGACTTAGAGAATTCTGTCAATCACTATCTTATCTGGAAGATTAACTCCCACTTGATTCAAGCAATTGAAGTACCCAGACAATCTGAGCACATGCTCACTAGTTGAGCGATTCTCCTCCATCTTTTAGCTATAGAACTTGTTGGAGACTTCACATCTCTCAACTCGGGTATTTGCTTGAAATATTAACTTCAATTACTGGAACATCTCATATGGTCCATGATGTTCAAAACATCTTTGAAGTCCCGATTCTAAGCCGTTAAGCATGGTGCACTTAAACTATCAAGTAGTCATCATATTGAGCTAGCCAAACGTTCATAACGTCTGCATCTGCTCCTGCAATAGGTCCGTCACCTAGCGGTGCATCAAGGACATAATTCTTCTGTGCAGCAATGAGGATAAACCTCAGATCACGGATCCAATCCGCATCATTGCTACTAACATCTTTCAACATAATTTTCTCTAGGAACATATTAAAATAAACACAGGGAAGCAACAACGCGAGCTATTGATCTACAACATGATTTGCAAAATGCTACCAGGACTAAGTTCATGATAAATTTAAGTTCAATTTAATCATATTACTTAAGAACTCCCACTTAGATAGACATCCCTCTAATCCTCTAAGTGATCACGTGATCCAAATCAACTAAACCATAACCGATCATCACGTGAGATGGAGTAGTTTTCAATGGTGAACATCACTATGTTGATCATATCTACTATATGATTCACGCTCGACCTTTCGGTCTCCGTGTTCCGAGGCCATATCTGCATATGCTAGGCTCGTCAAGTTTAACCTGAGTATTCTGCGTGCGCAACTGTTTTGCACCCGTTGTATTTGAACGTAGAGCCTATCACACCCGATCATCACGTGGTGTCTCAGCACGAAGAACTTTCGCAACGGTGCATACTCAGGGAGAACACTTCTTGATAATTTAGTGAGAGATCATCTTATAATGCTACCGTCAATCAAAGCAAGATAAGATGCATAAAAGATAAACATCACATGCAATCAATATAAGTGATATGATATGGCCATCATCATCTTGTGCCTGTGATCTCCATCTCCGAAGCACCGTCATGATCACCATCGTCACCGGCGCGACACCTTGATCTCCATCGTAGCATCGTTGTCGTCTCGCCAATCTTATGCTTCCACGACTATCACTACCGTTTAGTAATAAAGTAAAGCATTACATCGCGATTGCATTGCATACAATAAAGCGACAACCATATGGCTCCAGCCAGTTGCCGATAACTCGGTTACAAAACATGATCATCTCATACAATAAAATTCAGCATCATGCCTTGACCATATCACATCACAACATGCCCTGCAAAAACAAGTTAGACGTCTTCTACTTTGTTGTTGCATGTTTTACGTGGCTGCTACGGGCTTAAGTAAGAACCAATCTCACCTACGCATCAAAACCACAACGATAGTTTGTCAAATAGACTCCGTTTTAACCTTCGCAAGGACCGGGCGTAGCCATACTTGGTTCAACTAAAGTTGGAAAGGCAGTCGCCCGCAAGCCATCTCTGTGCAAAGCACGTCGAGGGAACCGGTCTCGCGTAAGCGTACGCGTAAGGTTGGTCCGGGTCGTCTCGTCCAACAATACCGCCGAACCAAAGTATGACATGCTGGTAGGCAGTATGACTTGTATCGTCCACAACTTACTTGTGTTCTACTCGTGCATATAACATCAACATAAATAACCTAGGCTCGGATGCCACTGTTGGGTTTCGTGGAAATTTCAAAAAATTTCCTACGCGCACACAGGATCATGTGATGCATAGCAACGAGGGGAAGAGTATTGTCTACGTACCCTACGCAGACCGACTGCGGAAGCGATGACACGACGTAGAGGAAGTAGTCGTACGTCTTCTCGATCCAACCGATCAAGCACCGAAACTACGGCACCTCCGAGTTCGAGCACACGTTCAGCTCGATGACGATCCCCGGACTCCGATCCAGCAAAGTGTCGGGGATGAGTTCCGTCAGCACGACGGCGTGGTGACGATCTTGATGAACTACAGCAGCAGGGCTTCGCCTAAACTCCGCTACAGTATTATCGAGGAATATGGTGGCAGGGGGCACCGCACACGGCTAAGGAATCGATCACGTGGATCAACTTGTGTCAACTTGTGTGTTTAGAGGTGCCCCTGCCTCCGTATATAAAGGATTAGAGGGGGGAGGCTGGCCGGCCATAGAGGGAGGCGCAGGAGAGTCCTACTCCCTCTGGGAGTAGGATTCCTCCCCCCAATCCTAGTCCAACTAGGATTCCT
>NW_025235495.1:0-6098 GCF_018294505.1 Triticum aestivum | reverse complement strand
TTGCACATATCGAGCATATTGTGTGTATGATTGAAATGCTTGGTATGTGTGGGATCTGACTATCTAGTTGTTTATCTTTAGTAGCCTCTCTTACCGGGAAATGTCTCCTAGTGTTACCGCTGAGCCATGGTAGCTTGCTACTGCTCTGGAACACTTAGGCTGGCCGGCATGTGTCCTTCTTCGTTCCTGTGTCTGTCCCTTCGGGGAAATGTCACGCTTTGAGTACCGGAGTCCTGTTAGCCCGCTACAGCCCGGTTTACCGGAGTCCTGCTAGCCCAGTGCTACAGCCCGGACCCACTTGCTGATGACCGACACGTTCGAAGCTGGGTCATGGATGCCTGTCCCTGTAAGTCTGTGCCACTTTGGGTTTACAACTAGTCATGTCAGCCCGGGCTCCTTATCATATGGATGCTAGCGACACTATCATATACGCGAGCCAAAAGGCGCAAACGGTCCCGGGAAAAGGTAAGACGACACCCGTGGGGATACCGTGCGTGAGGCCGCAAAGTGATATGAGGTGTTACCGGCTAGATCGATGTGACATCGAGTCGGGGTCCTGACAGCGTTGGCATCAGAGCCGGACTGCCTGTAGGTTCTTCAAGCCAAACTGGTCGATGTTGAGTCTAGAAATTCTTTAGTTATATGTAGGGGAATTGTTTGTGGGTTGGAACGTAAGGCTCTTTTACTCCTTTATCTTATGACATTCTGATCTGAGTCAGTCCATTCTTCCACCGGGGGTTAAGGAATCAGGATCTATTCTCTCTATCAGGATCACGTGTTACCAATCAGTAGTACCTTATAAGTTTGATGGATACAAGCCTAGTTCAGTTTTACTACCACATTATGTTGTTAGAATGGTTTCATAACTTTGACATGATGATGTTGAGTGTGTACAAAATCCTTTGTCAAATGTCTCAAAATCCTTCTTGAGCATTTACAACTGTTATGCTGCCGAAATTTTGCTAGAAATTCTAATGCCCTTGCATTATGATTGTGCTTTCAGATGGCCACTCGCGACCTCAATCAAGTGGTTCGCCTGACTCGATGCCTAGATGTACCCGGCCATACTGCCAAGTTGGTCAGGGTAATGACTGAGGCTGGATACCGTTGGTATCCTGAGTACACGGTCGAAGAGCAATTCCGAGACTTTAATCAAAGCCAGTATCTCTGCACTGTCAGGATATTTCCATCTTATCCTGGATCCACCGAGCCTCTTCACTGCTCCTATGGACTCGGGGTTACTATTGAGATGGCTGTGCAGGACGCCGCCTACTCTATGATGACCATTATGCGAGTCAGATCTGGTCTATTTCGGGACTCTGATTTCCGGTATATGCCAGGATCACTTCCGGGAGCACAAGGGTATCTCCAGGCTATTTATGCTGACCCCACTCAGGAGGGTCTCATGGACCATAAACGTGAAGAATTTTGCAGTTTCACCCAAGGCCGACTTTCTGTGGATGTTTACAGCAGGGAGTTTGGTAATCTCGCACGATATGCAACTGAGGAAGTGTCTACCGATGCCAAGAAGCAAGCAAGGTTCCGTAAGGGCCTTAGTCCCGAGCTTCGCCGCGATCTCCGTCTGCATGAGTGCACATCTTTTCAGAAACTTGTCAACAAAGCCATCAGTGCTGAAACTGGTCAGACTGACTATGACGCAACACGCAAGCATGGCCGTGACATGGGTTCCTCATCCGGTGCTGGTCCTCAGAAGCGTCGCGTGTGGGTGCCCAACACCGCCCTGCCACCCAGGTTCACACCGAGGCCATCTTTCCAGGCGCCTCGCCCCGTTCAACAGTCTACTCCAGCCAAGCCCTATGGGGGTCCAATCAATAATGCTCCTCCACGTACCAGTTCCGTGACTTGTTTCAAGTGTGGGGAATCTGGTCACTATATGCGTGAGTGTCCCCAGACCAACCCCAACCAATCTGCTAAAGCTGTTGGCCGTGGCAAGCCGACAGGAAAAATATTCCACGCCAAGCCGGTCACCGCTTCACGTGGCCATGTCAACTGTATCTCTGCCGAAGAAGCTCAAGAGGATCCCAACGTCGTTCTCGGTACGCTTCTTGTTAATTGCCACCCGGCATCTGTTCTTTTCGATACAGGAGCCTCTCATTCTTTTATATCTGAAAATTATGCTCGTTTGCATAACGTTGCATTCTGTGACTTGCCATCCACTATGGAAATTTCTACCCCTGGTTCTAGATGGCAGACCTCTAGGGTAAGTTATGGAAATGAAATCCAAGTCGACAGACTTGTTTTCCTTGCGTCTTTGATAGCCCTTAAATCTTCAGATATTAATATCATTCTGGGTATGGACTGGATGTCAGCTCATCAAGCCAAAATTGATTGCTTCTCTAGGACTGTTCAACTCACCCATCCTTCGGGGAAGATAGTCAATGTCTTGACCCGAATAGCCAAGCGACAATTATATTCTCTTAACGCCAGCCCTTTGCCAGACCTTGAGGACGTTCCGGTAGTCCGTGACTTCCCGGATGTTTTTCTAGAAGAATTGCCAGGTGTTCCACCTGACAGGGATGTTGAGTTCGTAATAGACCTCATTCCAGGAACCGTTCCGATTGCTAGAAGACCCTATAAGATGGCACCCCTAGAACTAGCCGAGCTTAAGAAACAACTCGATGAGTCCTTGAAAAAGGGTTTCATCCGACCTAGTTCATCTCCGTGGGCTTGCCCCGTCCTATTCGTCAAGAAGAAGGATGGTACGGACCGGATGGTTGTAGATTACCGACCTGTCAATCTGGTCACAATCAAGAACAAATATCCGCTTCCCAGGATCAACGACCTGTATGATCAGCTCGCTGGATCCTCAGTCTTCTCCAAGATGGATTTGAGGTTGGGCTACCATCAAATCAAAATCAGAAACGGGGACATTCATAAAACGGCCTTTGTTACTCGTTATGGCCAATACGAGTACACCGTCATGTCCTTCGGTTTAACCAACGCTCCAGCCACCTTTTCTCGGTTAATGAACTCAATTTTCATGGAGTATTTGGATAAATTCGTCGTGGTTTACCTCGATGATATACTCATCTACTCCAAGAATGAGGAAGAACATGCCGAACATCTAAGGCTAGTGTTGAAGAAACTTCGAGAGCATCGCCTTTATGCCAAATTTTCTAAATGTGAATTCTGGTTGTCAGAAGTGACCTATCTGGGTCATGTAATATCTGGTAAAGGTATTGCTGTTAACCCTGAGCGAGTTCAAGCCGTCCTTAATTGGACTCCACCTGAATCGGTCAAGCAAGTTCGGAGTTTTCTAGGCTTAGCGAGCTATTGTCGTCGCTTTGTCGAGAACTTCTCCAAAGTTGCTAAACCTCTAACCGAACTCCTCAAGAAAGATAAAAGGTTCGAATGGACTCCACAATGTGAGCACAGCTTTCAGGAACTGAAAAGACGCCTGACCTCTGCTCCCGTGCTGGTACCGCCAGACTTCTCCAAGGACTTTGTTATCTACTGCGACGCCTCGCGACAAGGACTAGGTTGCATTCTCATGCAAGATCGACACGTAATTGCTTACGCTTCACGGCAATTGCACCCACATGAGGAGAATTATCCTACTCATGATCTAGAGCTTGCAGCCGTAGTCTATGCACTTAAGACCTGGCGACATTACCTCCTCGGTAATCGTTGCGAAATATTCACTGATCACCAAAGTCTGAAGTACATTTTCACCCAACCGGATTTGAATCTCAGGCAGAGACGTTGGGTTGAATTGATCACAGACTTCGACTTAGGAATAACCTACACCCCAGGGAAAGCCAACGTCATGGCTGATGCGCTAAGTCGTAAATCTTATTGTAACAACCTGATGTTACAACAAAGTCAACTGCTTCTCCATGAGGAATTTCGGAAGCTTAACCTTCACATTGTACCTCAAGGTTTTCTTTCCACCTTGGTGGCAAAACCTACCCTTACGGATCAAATTATCAAAGCACAGAAGGTAGATCCGGGAATCTCCCGCATCAATAGGAACATTCAGAAAGGAATTGCGAATTGTTTCTCTATTAATGATCAAGGAGTCGTATACTTCGGGAATCGACTAGTGGTTCCCAAAGTGCGCAACCTAAGGCGATTAATCCTTAAGGAAGCTCATGAATCTCCTCTCACCATTCATCCCGGTAGTACTAAGATGTATCAGGACCTACGCCAGAGGTTCTGGTGGACTAGGATGAAGAGAGAAATTGCTCAGTTTATTGCTAATTGCGACGTCTGTCGTCGTGTAAAAGCAGAGCACCAACGGCCTGCGGGCACCCTTCAACCCTTAGCTATTCCTGAATGGAAATGGGATAAAATTGGTATGGATTTCATTACCGGTTTTCCCAGGACCAAGAGAGGGAATAATGCTATTTTCGTCGTGGTCGATCGTCTTTCCAAAGTAGCCCATTTCTTACCTGTTCGTGAGAGTATAACCGCTAGTCAGCTGGCAGACTTATACATCTCCCGAATAGTGTCCCTTCATGGTGTTCCTTTGGAAATTAACTCGGATCGAGGAAGTCTTTTCACCTCTCGATTTTGGGAAAGTTTCCAAAATGCTATGGGAACTCGTCTCTCCTTTAGCACCGCTTTCCACCCTCAGTCAAGTGGTCAAGTGGAACGCGTCAACCAAATTCTAGAAGACATGCTTCGAGCCTCTGTTATCTCGTTCGGAATGGACTGGGAGAAGTGCCTTCCATTTGCCGAATTCGCTTACAACAACAGCTATCAATCTAGCTTGGGTAAAGCCCCTTTTGAAGTTCTCTATGGACGACGATGTCGAACACCCCTTAACTGGTCAGAGACCGGGGAAAGACAATTCTTTGGCCCGGATATGACTCAGGAAGCAGAAGAACAAGTTCGTATCGTTCGTGAAAAGTTGAAAACAGCCCAATCTCGTCAAAAGAGTCAATATGACCGAAAACATAAGGCTATGACTTTCGAGGTTGACGAGAAGGCTTATCTTCGGGTCACCCCTCTGAAGGGAACCCATCGTTTCGGTATCAAAGGCAAATTGGCTCCTCGTTACATTGGACCTTTTCGCATTCTTGCCAAACGAGGAGAAGTTGCCTACCAGTTGGAACTACCTCCGCACTTCTCCAGAGTTCACGATGTCTTCCACGTTTCTCAACTCAGGCGTTGCTTCTCGGATCCTATCCGTGGAGTGGACCACGAAACGCTTGATCTCCAAGATGATCTTACATATCGAGAGTACCCCATTCGTATCCTCGATCAAGCCGAACGTACCACGCGACGTCATAATATCAAGTTTCTCAAGGTTCAATGGTCGCACCATTCTGAGGATGAAGCAACTTGGGAAAGGGAGGATCGTCTTCGACTCGAGTATCCCGCCTTCTTCCCGGAGGAACCCAAATCTCGGGACGAGATTCTTTTGAGTGGGGGTGAGTTGTCACATCCTAGTTAGCCATGCATTAGAGTGTTGCATCATGTTTACTCTTTCATCAGAAACTTGAAATGGGGATCTGTGAAACCCTCAGAATCTTTTTGAAAATGATCCAAATAAAAATTTCTCCAAAAAGGTCCAAGAAAATGCTCATGTTGCTCTCTGAAAATATTGGACAGAGATAAAAAATCAAACCAATATTTTTAAGAGCTCATAGGTATTTATTTTGGGCATTTGGAATTAATGCATAATTATTTGCATTGGAAATATATTATTGTATATATTAATATATGTCCAAATATTATGCCATTTATAAAGGAGCTCTGGAATAATATATATAGCTCCTGCAAAAATTGGCATAAGTTAAATAAATGATTTAATATATTTTTTAAATCAAAACAAATGTCAGAAATTAGAAAACAGAAAATAATTAACAGGAGGAGCTTACCTGGGCTCCTCCACTGTGCGGCCCAGCCAGCTGGCCGGCCCAGCCAGCAGCCGGCCCAGCCCATCTCCCTCCTCTGTCGTCTTCGTCCCGACAGAGGGAGGGGAGTGTGGCCGGCGCGCGCGCGCGCCACCGCGCCACGCCACCTCTCTCCCTGCCTGCCTGCCCTCCCCTCCTCGCCTCGATGCCCCTGGACGACGCCACGCCTCCCCCCTGCTCTCTCTCACTCGCCCCGGCTCTCCCCTCCTCTCCCTC
>NW_025235494.1:0-6099 GCF_018294505.1 Triticum aestivum | reverse complement strand
CTTTTTTTTTTGTTAGTTTGTTTTTCTATTTTATTTCTTTTCTGTTTTATTTTAGTTTTAGTAAAAATTATCACTAACACCTAAATTGGTACTTTTAAATAAACTACTGCCACATTAATTCTTATCCCAACTAAAATAGTTTAATATTTTATAAAATTCAAAAGGCATTTATTTTATTATTTAACCTACAATTTTAATTATTTTGAACACTTAAACATTTTATTAAAGTTAGGTTTCTCCACCATAATTACCGCTGCATTATTTAGTTCACTCTGAACATTTTAGTTTTAAAGTTTGAAAACTTTTGTTGTTTGCCTATGTTTTAAATTTGAATTAGAATCGGGTTCGAATCAACGTGAGTTTAATCACAGTAATGGAGGTGACGTGGCATCATTAGCTTGGGATTACTGTAGTCTAATTATCCGGGCGTCACAATTCTCCTCCACTACAAGAAATCTCATCCCGAGATTTAAGAGGGGAGTAAGGGGGGGTCGGGTTATTCTATGGATCTTCTTGAAGAAGTTAATCCCTTTCGTTGATGTCTTCAATTCTTTATTCCAAAGCATCATGATGAAGTTGTCGTCCTTTCTTCGGGGAACTCCATCGTACTTACGAATAGGTAAGGGGCAGCTCTACAATGATAGGAGGTTATAAGGAAAATTCATCTGGGGGTATCCCAAGAATGTACATATGAGTATCTCTCAAGTTGAACAAATTACACCTATCGAGAGTAAAGTAAGACGGTGCAATAAGAAGTTTCAAGCGGATAGGCAATCGTTCATTGCCTGAAGCAGAGTGCGAAAGGGGTTCTGAGCAACGGGAATAAGTATTGTGTCCCATACCAGAATAGATCAACAGGCAAGTGGCCCGTGAATTACATACAAGTCAAGCACGAGGAATAACTTTAACAACAGGTTGTACAGGGAGAGTCAGGTTTCGTTCCTGGGACCTGTGGGTTATGGGCCCACCATGTGGGTTAAAAGTAGAAAAGGGGGGGGGGGCTGACATCTTGAACGATCACGATAGCAAGGCATGTCAGAGAGTAGCATGTTAGTTATGTCGGCAGCAATGTCGGTACCAAGGGCGACGGACGAAGAGAACCATTTTCCTGCTCGTTGAACGAGGCGGGCCAATAGGCAAAGTTCTCATCCATCGGTGGTTACCGGAATGTTTTCAACAATAGTAACAGGGTCTTGCTGACAGAGTTGTACACCGAGGTGTTTACATAAGCAGGAGAACATTACTGCTTAGGTCATATAGACCACAAGAAAGGTTAAACAAAACAATGGAAAGGAAAAGGCGATCATCAGATCAAATAGAACAATGGAATGGAAAATATGTTTAAACACATATTTCGAGGGTATATCCTTCCCAAGGACAAGCAGATGATATCCATGACAGGATAGTAGGTAGAAAACCATTTTAGGTAAGGGGAGAAAAATTTCATGACATTACCCATACAACGGTGTTCGGATAATTGAGCAAGAAACATTTAGCATTGGGCTTCGGATGTTCTTGTTGAAAATCAGAGTACCACAGACATGCTTCGAGATAGCATTGATATGGTCTTCAGGTGAAGATCAGACTTTGGAATCACGAAGGATCCATCAGGAATAACTTGTAGTAACAGTATTACAATTTCCTCATGGACGAATGGATAACCCTGCTGAAAAGGAATCTATAATGATAGGTCCTCCAGCCGGGGGGGGGGGTGCTAGGCATGACATCATGCTACCGGGTCATCAAAGGATCATCACCATAACTCTTGGAAAGTTGTCCCAACCATCATATCTGACCGAGATTCAGATCCGATTGGTGTCATGATACCTCAGACTCAGGATGTCCGAGAAGAAAAGGTGCAACACAAATAGACGAAGTGGCATTTCAAGATTCTCAGGAAACGAACTACGGGAGCGGGTTCTTGAAGCAATAGTTCATCCTTAAACCACAGAGGGGATGAGAAGGTGGCTGATGGACTCAGCGACAATTCATCGAGAATTCCAAACGGATGGATTTCCACGATAATGTGAACAAGAAGATGACATTTGTCAGCTCAAATGGCATAATGATGTATGCTCGAGGAAAACATACACATTTAACCATTGGTTGAAAGGTGCACCCGAAGTATGGGCTGGGTTGCACGACCGACGTCGGAATGGTGATTCAATAATCGATAGTCTAAGAATTTCACTTCAAAGCAAGAGGCCTGCTAGAAGTTTTGAATTCACACGACATAGCTCAATTGTCGGTATTCCGGTTGAAAACAATACGGGGGCCAAGGAATGAACGAAGCTGGCAAGAAGTATTATGATATCAAGAATTCTTAAGAGGTGGTGAAATTCTCACCACACCCTTGACAAAAGGAGATGGTAATACTTCCGAGGTAAGGAAGATCAACTGCTGGGTAGCAGGGATCCCAAGGTTTACACAAAACACGAACAACTTGTGTTGAACGGAAGGCAATAAAGTGGTCGATGATAATACAATTCATCGAGGGCAAGGATGGTATTTCTCATCATAAATTCAATTGATATCCTGGATGAGCTCGGAATGTTGATGATCACGACACCTTTGTCGAGAGAGTTCAGGAAGATGTAATCGATCGGCGTCGACATCAAGTCAAAGTAATGATGAAGTGAAAGGTTATTGGATCCAAGGGTACGACACCACTCGAAACCAAGCTTGTTGTTCAAGGCGAAATGATATGACGATGAGGATCGACGTAAGGTTAGTTCATCGTCGAAAATTGGTGCTCCGAGAATAAGGACCAGGTAGCACAGTTAGAATCGTCACGACAATGATATAGCCAAACAGGCTAGGAATGGCGTGATCGGGTACAAACTCGTACTTATAGAAGCTTACTGAAGAGTTGTTGAACCGTAGAGCGGACTCGGTTTAGTTATCGGGGTCTTTGAGTGTTCAATAACTCAGAGCCCGCGAAAAATTGGAATCAGTGGGAAAGCAGCACTTGAAGAAGAACTCATAAGGAGTTATGCAGTTCCATGATAATCTCGAGATACCATGGGGTAATACTCGACGACAGATCAAAGTAGAGGTTGTACCGGGGTATTGATCCACAGAAGACAAGTGCTTACACTTGCATCGAAAATGGTATTTAAAGGAGAACATGGTCGGAACCACGATTCTAAAAGGCCATATCCCAGATATAAGATGAACTTATACCAAAGGAATAATTAATTTAAGAGAAGCTTTAATGATAAGATCTACACCGAGTCCATGGGCATGAACGCAAGGTTCAAGGTCGACTCCCACTTCTCCAATGCATACCCTTTCATTCACTTCTCTCTATCGATGAAGTTATAGCGTTGAAATTTTTATCTGGCCAAATACCAGAAGAGTACGACTCGTGAAAACTTTCGAGTTCACACATATTAAGGAAGGCACAGGTTCAACCCATCGGGGCATCTTAGAATCATATACCAGAATCTTTAGAAGTAATTAACTCAAGCTCGAAGGCAGAGCATGGTTGAGAAGCAGACGATACAATTTACCAAAGGCATTATGTATCCGAGAAAAGGCTCACAAGTTTATTAACTATGAAGGGCGTTGTCAGATAAAATCCAACAAAGGATCTGGTGGTCCACAAAGGATCTGATGTGAGCATCGATACTCAACTAGAGGAAGCAGATTATAGAAACAACTGACTAACTCAATTGTCAAATGCAAAGGAATTATGATTTCCAAATCAAGGGATCGGAAGCAATGCTCTGATTAGGGGTGGATAAGTTGAATAGTCTTAGGGTACAATCAAAGACAATTGGATTGGTCGAGAACCAATTCCAGTTAAAAGGATGGCAGCTCAGCCGGAAAATTAATTTATAAGGATCAATGATGATTGCGTGTATTCGCAAACATATTGAGTCAACGGACTCAAAATGATAATGACAAGGAATGTCATTAAGACTACGAGACTTATGGGATTAACCATAATGCAAGCAAGCAAGAATTTCAAGAGCCAAAGGCTCTAGAGGATTTTCGGAAGATCGAATATTATTTTGAAGACTTTTGCGAAACACATGAACAACTGGGGATAAGCGGATACTCGACAAGTGCGAGAATTATCCATAGGGGTATTCAGGTGACAAGGAATTGCAAGACAGTAGGCACAAGATATTCTCGGATCAATAGAGAGAATTTTGGGGTATCTTGTAATAACAAGATCAACTGGGAATAAAAGTAAGAACGTCAAGTGTATGTATTTATCCATAGGGATATTTCGATGGTAGGGAATTGCAAAAGCAACGGACACAAAGTCTCAAAAGAGTTTCGGCGAGTAACTTCGAAATCTTCTGGTGCAGTCGGCGATCACCTGGACTGAAGGGGCTCTCCGGGAGAAAGTATTTTCGAGAACCTAAAGTCAGATTTTAGTAGAAATCGTTTAACCCGAGTAGAAGAGAGTTCAGAGTCCCAGAGTAAAGGTCGAGGAGTAAAAGATCCTAGTACCACCCGATGGCGACGTGGGCCCGTAAGGCACACAGCCAAGTTAGTAAAAGTTTTTGCAATGTCTAGACTCGACTTCGGCCAAGGAGTTGGAAGGGGGATTCCTACAGGCAGTCGGCTCTGATACCAACTTGTGACGCCCCCGATTCAATCGTACACTAATCATGCACGCAAATGTGTACGATCAAGATCAGGGACTCACGGGAAGATATCACAACACAACTCTAAAACATAAATCAGTCATACAAGCATCATAATACAAGCCAGGGGCCTCGAGGGCTCGAATACAAGTGCTCGATCATAGACGAGTCAGCGGAAGCAACAATATCTGAGTACAGACATAAGTTAAACAAGTCTGCCTTAAGAAGGCTAACACAAACTGGGATACAGATCGAAAGAGGCGCAGGCCTCCTGCCTGGGATCCTCCTAAACTACTCCAGGTCGTCGTCAGCGGGCTGCACGTAGTAGTAGGCACCTCCAGTGTAGTAGGGGTCGTCGTCGACGGTAGCGTCTGGCTCCTGGACTCCAGCATCTGGTTGCGATAACCAGAAAGGAAGGAAAAGGGGGAAAAGGGGGGAGAAAGCAACCGTGAGTACTCATCCAAAGTACTCGCAAGCAAGGAACTACACTACATATGCATGGGTATATGTGTAAAGGGCCATATCAGTGGACTGAACTGCAGAATGCCAGAATAAGAGGGGGATAGCTAGTCTTATCGAAGAGTACGCTTCTGGTCACCTTCGTCTTGCAACATGTAGTAGAGAGTAGATTGAAGTCCTCCAAGTAGCATCTCCAAGTAGCAACTCCAAGTAGCATCGCATAGCATAATCCTACCCGGCAATCCTCTCCTCGTCGCCCTGCGGAAAAGCGATCACCGGGTTGTCTGTGGAACTTGGAAGGGTGTGTTTTATTAAGTATCCGGTTCTAGTTGTCATAAGGTCAAGGTACAACTCCAAGTCGTCCTGTTACCGAAGATCACGGCTATTCGAATAGATTAACTTCCCTGCAGGGGTGCACCACATAGCCCAACACGCTCGATCCCATTTGGCCGGACACACTTTTCGGGGTCATGCCCGGTCGCGGAAGATCAACACGTCGCAGCCCCACCTAGGCTCAACAGAGAGGCCAGCACGCCGGTCTAAACCTAAGCGCGCAGGGGTCTGGGCCCATCGCCCTGAGCACACCTGCACGTTGCGTGGGCGGCCGAAAGCAGACCTAGCCTAGTGGCGTTCCAGTCCAATTCGGCGCGCGCCGCTCCGTCGCTGACGTCTGAAGTGCTTCGGCTGATACCACGACGTCGGGATACCCATAACTACTCCCACGTAGATGGTTAGTGCGTATAGGCTCGTAGCCAGACTCAGATCAAATACCAAGATCTCGTTAAGCGTGTTAAGTATCCGCGAACGCCGAACAGGGCCAGGCCCACCTGTCTCCTAGGTGGTCTCAACCTGCCCTGCCGCCCCGCCACAAGTAACAGTCGGGGGCCGTCGGGAACCCAGGCCCACCTCTACCGGGATGGAGCCACCTGTCCTTTCAGCCCCCTCGTCAGAATCACTTGCGGGTACTCAATGAGCTGACCCGACTTTAGTCACCATCTGTATAGTATGTATGTATGTATAGTATATACCCGTGATCACC
>NW_025235493.1:0-6100 GCF_018294505.1 Triticum aestivum | reverse complement strand
GGTCCTTTTTAATGGTGGTAGTTTGAAATCTTTCAGTCCATCAAGAGGATTACGATAGGGAGATCCAATATCCCCCTACTTATTCTTACTGGCAGCTGAAGGGATGTCTTGTTTGCTTAAAGCACATGATAGTGGGGTCTGGGGTCTCTCGGTTGCACCCAATGCACCTGCTGTCAATCATTTATTGTTCACCGATGATAGCCTTCTATTTTTTGAAGCAACAAGTGTTGGTGCAGCCAAGATAAGAGATCTTTTGAACACATATTGTGCTGCATCAGTTCAACGCATAAACACCGACAAATCATCCATATATTTCAGCAAGAAGGTCCCGGATTCACAGCGTTTGGAGATTAAAAATATCTTGGATGTGCACAACGAGGAATTATCCGAGAAATACCTTGGCTTGCCCACTGATGTGGGGAGGGAGAAAGAGGGATGCTTCAGGTATTTGAAAGACAGAATATGGAAGCATATTCAGGGATGGATGGGAAAATGCTTGTCGGCTGGAGGGAAAGAGGTGTTGATAAAGTCAGTTGCTCAGTCTATACCTACTTACTCCATGGCATGTTTTAAATTACCTCGAGGTTTATGTGAGCACATAAACGGGCTACTCCGTAAATTTTGGCGGGGCAGCAAGGGAGGCCAGAGAAGACCGGCATGGGTGGCGTGGAGAACAATGTGCAAACCCAAGTTCATGGGAGGCATGGGGTTCCGGGATATAGAACTTTTTAATCTGGCATTACTAGCCAGACAAGTTTGGCGATTGCTTCAGGAGCCGGATACTCTTAGTGCAAGAGTTTTGAAAGCTAAATACTACCCCCAGGTCGATATCATGCAAGCAACTCTGGGCGCTCACCCGTCCCAGGTTTGGCGTTTGTTGATTGAAGGAAGAGATGTCCTTGCTTTGGGTCTCATCAGGAGGATTGGTACAGGAGCAGAAACGAGTATTTGTCATGATAATTGGCTGCCGCGTGACTACAAGTTGAGGCCAATCTTCTCTATTATAGCGAATCCGCCACAAGTAGTCTCGGAATTAATTGACCCGGTTCTGCGCACGTGGAATAAACAGGTGATCAATGAGCACTTTATTGCTCCGGACGTTGATGTTATACTGAACATACCTTTGAGTTCTAGATTGCAGCCGGATTTCTGGGCATGGCATTATGATCGCAAGGGTATATTCTCTGTCCGATCGGCCTACAAAATGATAAACGGGATAAAGTTTCAGAGAGAGGACTGGCTGGAGCACAGGCCGGGGCACTCAAATCAGGAGCAAGAAAGGAAATCATGGTCGCGACTCTGGAAAGTTTCAATTCTGTCTAAAGTCAAATTCTTTGTATGGAGATTATCGCACATGTCTCTCCCCACTGGTTCAACCCGACATGAAAGGAATATCGCGACCACACCGGCATGTTCCATCTGCAACGCCGACACAGATTCGTGGCGGCACTCTCTCTTCGAGTGCCGCATGGCAAGATGCGTTTGGGCCTTGGGGGATGAAGAAGTTGTTGAGCATATGTTGTCCAACCGAAATGATAATGCAAGGCTGTGGCTGTTTTGGCTTTTTGAGACTATGAATCAGCATGATCTAGCGAGAGTGCTAATTACAATGTGGGCTATTTGGTGGGCGAGAAGAAGGGCCATACATGACGATGAATACCAGAGTCCTCTATCTACTATGTGCTTCATCAACCGTTACTTGGACGACTTGGACATTGCTACTGCTAGGAGGGTGATGCTCAACGAAAAACCTCCTCGGCGCCGTGTCCATCGTTGGATTCCTCCGGGTGAAGATGCAGTGAAGATTAATGTTGATGGTGCAATCTCCAGATCGGGAATGGCGGGGGCAGCGGCTGCCATATGCAGATACAAGCACGGCAACTAATTGGGGGCATCAGCAGTTACTTTTGATGGCCTAGTGGATGTGGCAAGTCTTGAAGCCCATGCGTGCAGCGAGGCACTAGCACTGGCGAGGGATCTCCATATCTCACATGCGATAATAGCATCCGACTGCATGCAGGTGGTGTCGGACATCAATGGAAGATCGTTTTCATCTTATGTACTAGTCATAGATGAAGTGAAAGAATCAATGAATGATTTTGTTAAAGTTAGTTTTCATTATGAGTGTAGGGAAGCAAACATTGAAGCTCACGCCATTGCAAAGGCGGCTTCAGCTTTCCCTCCCGGTTGCCGGTTGTGGCTAGGGATTCTGCCAGACATTGCTTGTATTGCTTCGGCTTTGAACGTTGAATAAAATCCCTAGTTCACATAAAAAACACAGTTGCTTCACACAGACCAAACCAAACCTGATCGAGCGTTCCTGACCCGGATTGGGAAGGCGACCGACCATGACTCCCTGGCTAGCTCAGGCGAGGTGGCTGAAGCGTGCGGCGGAGGCGGCCTTCTCGGCACCATCAAGCTATATGCGGGCTCCAGCGCCGCGTTGCGGTTCCTCTGCCACGATTCTGACCACTGGTCTCTACTGAGGTATGAGCAATTCATCGTCCATCAAGGATTCCTTCCTTGGCTAAGCGCCACCGACAAGGTCTCGCACCATCTAGACTAGATCCGCCCCCACTAGTTGAAAAAGGGTCTAATGTGCAGCTCATTAGTGCCGTTTTGAAAATGAGCCGGCACTAATGTGACCATTAGTGCCGGGTCCAACGGCTAGGCGGGCCGCTCCATTTAGTACCAGTTCGTGCGGAACCTTTAGCACCGGTTCGTGCCACGAACCGGTACTAAAGGGTTTGGTGGCAGGATGTTGTCAGACTGGGGCCCGTCCGGCACCTTTAGTACCGGTTCTTGCCACGAACCGGTACTATAGGTCGCCCTGCATATAAACCCTTCATCCAGCTCGCTCTGTTCTTCCCCATTTCCCCTCTCCTCCTCTCTGTTCTTCCTCTCTTCTCCCATCGAGCTCATCACACATTTTGCCCAAATTTTGTCAAGATTTGAAGGCCCCCATCCATTCAAGTGATCACAAAGGTTAGCAACTTTGTCCTTTCATCTCTCATTGCTAGATTAGCTCTTGCAATGCTTTATATAGTGATTAATTTGTGGGTTTTAGTAATTTGGGAGGAATTATATGTGGTAGTATATTTGATTTATATGCAATTTGAGCTTAAAATAACTCTTAGTTTGCATATGTAGGTGTGGTTTTTACTTGGTGCCTTCCCGTCTCCGTCGTAACCACCGTCGATCGTCCGCACCGACCCGTCGCCGGCACCACCTTGTGGTAAGCCTCTTGTTCTTATCTTTTTTATATAAAAAATCATGTTTATGTGATTTAGATATATAGTTACTTGTATAATTATCTTACCCGTATGTTGTTTGTTATACATAGTGCCATGGTTTTGATATCCGTCCTCGTCGGCCCTCGTCCGTGTTATGGTTCGGATGTGGTATATTCTCTTTTAAAACTATTTGTTGCATTTCGTGTTTATGATAAATTGTGCCCATCAAGTTGACATAGATATTTTTATCTAGGAGGTATGTGAACCGGAAATTCCAACCGACCCTATTGTCGAGAGGTTAAATTTAGTTGAAAGAGAAAACGAGTATTTGAAAGAAAAATTGAAAAGAATTGGGGGGAGAAGATGGAATTGGAGTTGCATGTTGCTGATGTCGTCGATGATCACAAGATCAAGATGGAGAAAATGCGGTTGAAGATTAGAAAGATTAGAAAATATGCCATTAATAGTGTGGCTTGGTATCATTATGCTGTTGGATCAATTTTTACCTTAGTTGCGATCTTGATCGCATTTGTTGTTGCATTTAAATTCTTTAGCTAGAGAGTTATTTGTATGTTGCATTTAAGTGTTGTATATGAACTTTATGTATGAACTTTATGTATGAACTTGTATTAATTTGGTCTATTCGGTGGCGTGTAATGAAGATGCGCCGGTAATGGATGTACGATGACCGATGCTCTCCCCAGTTCATTGATGGTGTGCATACTTTTCTGATTGCGGCTCAGGCAAACAAGCGGGCGGATGGTTTTATGCCTTGTCCATGTGCTGCTATAAGAATGGTCACAATTACTCTAACTCAAGAACCATTCACGTCCACCTGTTTGAGTCTGGTTTCATGCCCCACTATAATGTTTGGACCAAGCACGGAAAAAGAGGGGTTATGATGGAAGACAATGAAGAAGAAAAGGATGACGATAGCTATCCTGGCCATGAGCTCCCTGAATACGATGATACAAAAAGCTGGATGACCCGTTTACGTGTGGCCGATTCTGGCCCTGTGGATGATACAAAAAGCTGAGTAATAATCCTCACTATATTCTTTTCTGTGGTATATTATGCAGGATGAAGATGTATGAAATGGAAAAAGCTGGACGCTATGGCATTGGGTTCATTGACCCAAATACCATTAATGAAGAAACATGGTCATATGCATGATATCAAACAGAGGTAGAGAAAAACATGCTAGAGTTCTTGAAGCGCCTCAATACCAATGAACATATACTACTTCCTTACAACTACACGTGAGTCACACTGTCTTATACTACAAATTCTGTTTTTACTTACTAGATAGCTAGATGTTAATAATTAAGTTTATAGGGTTTAGGATAGTTGATGAGTATTATGCACATGCCCACTTAATTAAGACATGCAAATGTGTGTGCATGCAGTTACCATTGGATCTTGTTAATCATTAAAGTTGACGAAGGAACAGTTGAAGTACTGGACTCACTACTTAAAGAGAAGAGAGAGTACACAACCGTGAAGGGAATAGTCGACAGGTAATTTCAATCATTATTAACTATATGTCGGCCTCTTTAGTTCGTCATTTCCTGATATCAACTATTTAATCACTCGTTTATTCATTTTCTTTGCCGGCCGGCAGGGCTTGGGCAAAGTTCAGGAATTCGAAAGAGGTTCCAGGCGAATGGAGAGAAAGGCTGCATTGGTTTCGACCCAAGGTATAATTAATTAAGTAGTACTATCTAGCTACCTACCATGCATCTCTTTAATTCTAGTTTCAATACCATTAATTATCATGCTTGATTAATTATTATCTGATTAAATTATATTCTCATAAAGGCCCTGAAGCAGGCGCAGGGGAGAGATCATTGTGCATACTGCGTTTTCGAGAACATTCGCATGATGACGTCCGAAAGGACCAAAACTGAGAGACAGCTATGGCTACGGGCGTTTGACATAACACTATTCATAATTTTTACGTCATTATCGATATCTAGTCACATAACTAATACACATGCATATTGATCTCCTTCTTAACAGTTCGAATCGGTGCGGGAGACGCTCCTACCAGTGGAGCGGATACGAGCACTTCAAGAGGAAATATCGGAATTTTTGCTGGACGAGGTCATAGATCCCAAAGGGGAATTCTACTACCCGCTACCGCCCCAATGAACTACTCCAAATTGTCATCGTGCTCCGAAGGCACCAAGGCAAATGCCACTCGCTCTGAAAGGCTACATGTAGGAAAAACTGTATATATGCATAACGTGTACAATATGTAGTATCATAAAATACCAGCAAACGAAAAAGAATTAAATGAAAAATACAAAATTAAAGGAAAAATAAATAATAAAACCAAAACCCCCCAAACATTTTAGTACCGGTTGGTAACACCAACCGGTACTAAAGATCTCCCCACACCCGGCCCTGGCTCTTGCCACGTGGTGGCCCTTTACCTGCGGTTCGAGCCGAACCGGTACTAAAGGGGTGTACCTTTAGTCCCCACCCTTTAAAGCCCCTTACGAACCGGGGCTATAGCTCGGTTCTGCACTAGTGCCATATGGAAAGTGGATTTCCTAGCTTTGATTATGTTTAGTAGCTTTCCCCCTTCATGAGGCTAGGTTTCAGATGTTGGCTCCGGTTGATAGCACTTCCTTCCTAGTCTCCTACTACCGGCATTTGATCAAGCTCATCGTCATTATTCTGATTCATCCCATTCATGTTAGTTCATGCTATGTGATCATCCGTCTCATTCACCATGCTCGTCATTGTTTCTTCCCTCCTACACTTTTTGCCATTCTTTCTATATCAACTAAATGCGATCATGCTACACTAGGAATAAGCTAGTTATTTATAGGGGTCTTCGGGCGATCAGTGTTGTGTGTAGC
>NW_025235492.1:0-6100 GCF_018294505.1 Triticum aestivum | reverse complement strand
ATTGCCGGCGGAGCAAGCGCCGCCGCGGCCAGCTCCTCCCTCCACCGGCCGCACCTCGCCGTCCCGCGCGCCCGCGGCCACCACCACCGGCCGGCGAGCCCCTCCTCCGCGCCAAGTTCGACTCCGGCGAGGACGAACCTCGAACCGCGTGCCCCGGATCTGGATCTGAGATCCCGTTTGGGTTGACTTTTGCCTCGAAACCCTAATTATTTGCTCCTGTTCATCGCATCGTAACTTTGCATCCGTAGCTCCGTTTTGGGCATATAGCATCATTTTCATTTGAGTTCATCTTGATGCCCGAAATTCTGTTAGAAGAGTGCTATTTGAGATAATTGTCAGATCTGCTGCTCCAATTAGATATTTGTCATTTTTGCCATGATTGTTGTGTGCATGATATGCCCCTGAGCTCTACATATGTTTTGTTAAGGGTTTTTCCATCTTTCCAGAGGTGCAACCCATGTATTTCTGTGATGTGTGTGGTGACTAGCACAAGCTTGCAAAGTGAGGCACTTGGTAATGCTGATTTCAGGGACTTAGCATTTCCACTAAGTCTTTGACCTGTTTATCTCATATGGCCATATGTTCATGTTGTTTCCTAATGATCCGTGCCTCTTTTGAGGATGATCAGTAAGGATGTTTTGTTAATCTTGTAGTGCTCTATCCATCCATGTCTTTGTTTGCAATTATGGAGCACCCTAGCTTGAGTCAATCAAGCTCTACTTTTGCTATTTCGTGAATCTGGGCAGATTGTCTACTTGTTAGCGATTTTGCCGAGGATGTTGTAGTTGATCCGTGCATGCTATGTTATTGTTCTTGCCATGCCTAGCTTGTATTTTGTGTATTCTTGATGGGTGTATGCTTAGTTTATCATGACTTGCTCTGTAGTGAGTGCATGGAGCTCGTAAACATGCCTACTTGATATCTGTTTCAGCATGCTCCAGTTTTCACTAAGTCTGAGAACTGATTATGTTTTTGCCATGTTCACATGCTTGCAATTGTATTTTCTGATCCCTTTTGGATCAAGGTCACTAAGGGACTTTTGTTAAGCTCTTTGAGTAGCTCCATGCCATGCTTTACTTTTCTATGTTCAGGTCCTGTAGCATATTGTTTGCATGCTCCAAAGAGTGCTATCTGATCAGAAATTCCAGACAAGTGTTAATTTCACTAAGTCTGAGATCTGTTTGTCAAATGCATTTTTGCCATGCTTGTTTGAACCTGTTAATGGATGAATTAGCCGTAGCTCAGTGCTAGACTTTTGTTAAGCATCATGAATGGATTCCTGCCATGTATTTTGTTGCCATGTTTGGGTGCTGTAGCATGTTCATCTTGTTGCATTTAGATGGCTACTTGCTGTAAATCGCAGAACATGGCCATATTTGATTTGCTTGCCATTTCCAAACCGTAACTCCGATGCCGGCGTTCTTTATATCGTTTTCAAGCGATTTCATCTCATCTTTCCAGTGGCACACTTGGATTTCCAAGTTGAGGCCGGGTTCATGCATTCCTTGTCAAATCTTGCATATGCATCACATATTGCATTCCGCATAGCATACCATCCTTGCATCATATTGTTTGAGCTTTGCACGTGGTTGATTGTGCTACGTTTACTTGTTTGTCTTGCTTGGGTAGAGCCGGGAGACGAGTTCGCTAACGAGGAGCCCGTTGAGTTTGCTTTCGAGGATCCAGTCAACTCTGACAACTTTGCAGGCAAGATGATCATACCCTCGAAATCACTACTATCTTTGCTTTGCTAGATGCTCGCTCTTTTGCTATGCCTATGCTACGATGCCTACAACTTTCTTATCACGCCTACCAAATTGCCATGTCAAACCTCTAACCCACCATGTCCTAGCAAACCGTTGATTGGCTATGTTACCGCTTTGCTCAGCCCCTCTTATAGCGTTGATAGTTGCAGGTGAAGATTGGAGGCCGTTCCTTGTTGGAACATTATTTACTTGTTGGGATATCATTACATTATCTTGTTATCTTAATGCATCTATATACTTGGTAAAGGGTGTAAGGCTCGGCCTCTCTCCTAGTGTTTTGTTACACTCTTGCCGCCCTAGTTTCTGTCATATCGGTGTTATGTTCCCGGATTTTGCGTTCCTTACGCGGTTGGGTGATAATGGGAACCCCTTGATAGTTCGCCTTGATTAAAGTTTTTCCAGCAATGCCCAACCTTGGTTTTACCATTTGCCACCTAGCCTCTTTTTCCTTGGGTTTCCGGAGCCCGAGGGTCATCTTATTTAAACCCCCCCGGCCCAGTGCTCCTCTGAGTGTTGGTCCGAACCAGGCAGCCTGCGGGGCCACCTCGGGGAAACTCGAGGGTTGGTTTTACTCGTAGCTTGACCTATCTGAGTGTGCCCTGAGAAAGAGATATGTGCAGCTCCTATCAGGATTTGTCGGCACATTCGGGCGGTGTTGCTGGATTTGTTTTAACCTGTCGAAGTGTCTTGAAGAACCGAGATACCGAATCTAATCGGAATGTCTCGGGAGGAGGTCTATTCCTTTGTTGACCGTGAGAGCTTGTCATGGGCTAAGTTGGGACTCCCCTGCAGGGGTTTGAACTTTCGAAAGCCGTGCCCGCGGTTATGGGCAGATGGGAATTTTTTAATGTCCGGTTGTAGATAACTTGAACCTTAATTTAATTAAAATGAATCAACAGTGTGAGTTACCGTGATGGTCTCTTCTCGGCGGAGTCCGGGAAGTGAACACGGTGTTGGAGTAATGCTTGCGCAGGTTGTTCTCTAGTTTCTCATTCGCGCTTTGCCTCCTCTTCTCGCTCTCTTTTGCGAACAGGATAGCCACCATATATGCTAGTCGCTTGCTGCAGCTCCACATATTTCACCTTGCCTTACCCATAAGCTTAAATAGTCTTGATCGCGAGGGTGCGAGATTGCTGAGTCCCTGTGGCTCACAGATTAGTTCCAAACCAGATGCAGGGCCTGATGACTCCGTTCCAGATGACGCGCTTGAGCTCAAGTGGGAGTTCGACGAGGACTCGCGCCGATACTATGTGTCTTTCCCTGATGATCAGTAGTGGTGCCCAGTTGGGGTGATCGGGACCATGTCGCATGTTGGGTTATCTTTTATTTTGGCGCCGTAGTCGGGCCATGAGTGTTTGAATGTTGTAATGCTATTTATGTACTTGATTGACGTGGCGAGTGTAAGCCAACTATGTATCTCCCCTTTTATTATCTATATTACATGGGATGTTGTGATGATTGCCTAATTTGCGACATTGCTTTCAATGCGGTTATGCCTCTAAGTCGTGCCTCGACACGTGGGAGATATAGCCGCATCGAGGGTGTTACAAGTTGGTAATCAGAGCCTTCCCCGACCTTAGGAGCCCCATTGCTTGATCGTTTTAGCGGCCGAGTTGAGTCTAGAAAAATGTTTTGAGTCATTTAGGAATTATATATCAGAGAGTTTAGTAATTCTTTTTACTCCCCAGTCTCCTCATCGCTCTGGTAAGGCATCCTGACGTAGAGTTTTGACTCTTCTCTTCTCAAATTTCACTAAAAAAATTTTTAGGGTCACGCGGGTATCTTGGAATCGTTCCGATGGTTTTGTGATGAGAACATTGTCTTGGTGCCTCCTGTTAGGGGTTTTGTGGAAGTGTCCCGGGGAGTTAAGCTCCGAGGTGTTGTCGTCACAATTTTATCGTTGCAGTTCTGGAATAACTGAGTTTAGTATGCCGACATCGAAAATCTCTTTTATGCAGTTCGTTGGTGAGATAACCTCGACGCCATCCAGTACTGGGGCGGGAGTTCGGGAGTATCACCATAACTTGTATAACGGATGCTTTTCGAAGGTTGAGGTAGATGGTTTCCGAAGTTTTTCTCGGTTATGTGTTGAAGGATGGATATAGCTGGATGTAGGATTTGCTAGATTTGGGTGAGATATTATGCTTCCCCTGTATCCCCAACACCTGATTGCATAACCGGAAAGGTTCGGGAGTTTCATAGGTGGGAATTCTCGTAGCTCTAGTTCTTCTTCCATGGATATTTGGTTTGAGATTGGGATTTCTTACCGAGTATTCGTTCTTGATCCGTACCTTGTTGATTTATTTCTCTACCTAAATTCTAAGTGGCTTCTCAATTTATGGATATGTGACCATTTCAAGAGGAATGCATTCGTTCATTTTGTTCGGATGTGAAGACTTTATGTTGCAATTTTCATTCCGTTGGATTCAGCTTCATTTTATCTGTCAATGTGCTAACGGTGGTCAACCTCTTCAGGATGGCTCTCGCTAAGAGCACCAATCATAATTAGAATCAAGATCCGCCACCCCCCTCCTTCGGAGGCATGGCAAGCTGTGATGGCCGCAACCAATGCAAACACACAGTTGATCATGCAAATTCTTCAAGAGCGCAATCAAGCGAATCAAGGCAACCAAGGCAACCAAGGCAACAATCAGAATCACTTTGCTACACTCAACCAGTTCCTTGCTAACGGGCCAAAGACTTTCAGCAATTGTGTTGAGGCAACTGATGCTGACGATTGGCTCGTGGATCTGTGCAAGCATTTCGAGTGCAGTATTGTCAGGCCTGAGGACTTTGTCAAGTTCGCATCCTTCCAACTCAAAGATCAAGCTGCAGAATGATTCCAGCAGTACAAGGATTTCAGAGGTGGACGTGCGATTACCTGGGATGAATTCCGTCAAGACTTCAAAGCTCATCATATCCCTCAGAGCGTGGTTGAAAGCAAGCGTGAGGAATTCCGCAACCTGAAGCAAGGCTCTTTGTCTGTCTATGACTATAACAAGTTGTTCTAGAAGCTCGCCCGCTTTGCCAAGCAGGACGTCCCTGATGAGAAGAGCATGATATACCAGTTCAAGGGTGGTCTCAGAGAAGAAATCCAGCTAGCTCTTGTTCTCTTTGAGCCCTTGAGGTATGATGAGTTCTACAACATGGCATTGAAGCAAGAGGCCGCTCAACTGAGGTGTGATGCTTCCAAGAAGCGAGTCAGAGACACTACTCCGTCTTCCTCTACTCAAGTGGCCAAGCAGCAGAAGTTTTGGCTTCCTCCTCCTTCGTTTCATCAGCCGTATCATAAGAGCAAAGGTGGCAGTGGATCTTCCCACCCACCCAACCCAGGCTTTCAGAACAAGACTTCGTCTCAAGCTCCAAGATCAAGTGCTCCGTATCACCGTCCGCTTTCAGAGGTCACGTGCAACAAGTGCCAACAGAAGGGTCACTATGCCAACAAGTGCTTCAATCAGAGGCGTCTTCCTCCTCCTCCTCCTGTGAGATCGGCAAGTACAGCTGTGATCAAGCATAACCCCAAGCACGCCAAGGTCAACCTGCTGAATGCAGCTCAGGCAGAGGATTCGTCAGATGTCATCATGGGTAACCTTCCTATTAACGATGCTCCTGCAAAAGTACTTTTTGATACTGGTGCATCGCATTCTTTCTTGTCATGCCCTTTTGCATTGAAGCACAATGTTGATACTGAGATCATGCCCAAAGTCATGCAAGTTGTTTCTCCCGGCAAGCTTTTGACTTCTAGTTTGGTTGCTACCAATATCTCTATCACGTTGGGCGACTACAAGTTTCTTTCTTCTCTGGTGGTTCTTGGTAACTCGGATATTGATCTTATTCTCGGGATGGATTGGCTTTCTAAGCACAAGGCGCATCTTGATTGTGCAGCCAGGCAGATTCAATTGACTCATTCATCTGAGGATGTAATTTTCTTTGCCGCTCGTGATGATACCATCCGTCTATTTTCTCTCAATGAGAAGGGTGAACTGGATGCTATCTCGCAAATTCCAGTCATTTGCGAATATCAAGAAGTCTTTCCAGAAGAGCTTCCAGGAATGCCTCCGCACCGGCCAGTTGAATTTGTCATCGATCTTGAGCCTGGTACGGAACCTGTGTGCAAGCGTCCTTACAAGCTCGGACCTGAAGAGTTGAAGGAGCTGAAGAAGCAACTCGATGTTCAAGAGAGAATGGGTCTCATCCGGCCTAGTTCTTCTCCGTGGGGTTGTGGTGTTCTTTTTGTGAAGAAGAAGGATGGAACGGACCGACTTTGTGTTGATTACCGTCCATTGAACAAGAAGACCATCAAGAACAAATACCCACTTCCCAACATCAATGAG
>NW_025235491.1:0-6100 GCF_018294505.1 Triticum aestivum | reverse complement strand
GGGCGGCGGCTCGGGGCGGCGGCGTGTAGGGTTAGGGCGGGGCTGGGCGGCTCGGGGCTGGGCTCCCCCGGCTTATAAAGGCCAGCCGGGCTAGAGTCTGGGTCGGGTACGGCCCGGCTAGGTCGGTTCATTTTTTTAAATAGTTTCGCGTAGAAAAACAAATAAAAGAAATACTAAACGGACTCCAAAAATCCCGAAATAAATTTTCCCCGACTTCTAAAATCAAGCCAGACAAGGTGAACAATCATTTGGGGCCTAAATGCAATTTTGAAAAATGTGTATTTTTCCTAAATTCAAATAAAACAGCAAAAAACTCCAAAATAAAATCGTATATGATTTTTTTATTAAATCCTAAATATTCCTTTAATTTGGGAAAGTCATTTTATTCCCTCTCACTTATTTTTATAATTGGAATTACTGAAGATAAATAATTAAATCAAATGATCCTATTTTCAAAATTTGAGTAAAGCCCAAATATGAAAATAACGAAATCCCCAACTCTCTCCATGGGTCCTTGAGTTGCGTAGGATTTCTAGGATCATGCCAAAATGCAAATAAAATATGATATGTATGTATACACTATGTATACATACATTTGGTTCTGATATATTCATGCTAATTTCCTATAATTATTTCTAGGTGCATTTGGATGCAAGGCACCATTAGTGCGCATATGCTACTGCCACAATCAATTTCCAGCTATTTCTTGTTTTGGTCACCTTTGGTTACATCAATGGGATCAATGCAAAGTCAGATTGCATTCCTATTTCATTACTGTGGCCCAAATCATTTATCATAGTTAGATTGCATTCCTATTCCATTTACTGTTGCCCAAATCATTTATCATTCCTATTCCTTTTAAGGGAGGATCTTGGTGCTCCTAGACCAAGGGAATGGGGACTTTTCCCACTACCCAGATTCATGTGGGCCCCCCATGCAGGTGGGCCCCACCCTAGAACCTTATGTGTACAATACCAAAAAAACTCAAACTTGTTTTGGAACCCCAAAAACAACTTTCCATATATGAATTTTTACATCCAGACCTCCTTGTGACGTCCTGGATCCCATTCGGGACTCCGAACAACTTTTAGACGTCACCATATTAAGATATCAATACTACCCTAGCGCTACCGAATGTTAAGTGTGTGACCCTACGGGTTCGAGAATCATGTAGACATGATTGAGACTCCTCTCTGGTCAGTAAACAATAGTAGGACCCGGATGCCCATATTGGTTCCCACATATTCCACGAAGATCTTTATCAGTTGAACCACGATGTCAAGGATTCAGTCAATCTTGTATGCAATTCCCTTTGTCCTACGATATGTTACTTGCCCAACATTCGATCTTTGGTATCTCCATACCTAGTTCAATCTCGTTACCGGCAAGTCTCTTTATTCATTCCATAATACAAGATCCCGCGACCAAACTCATTAGGCACATGAAGCTTCTTATGATGTTGTATTACCGAGAGGGCCCATATCTCTCTGTCACACAGAGTGAGAAATCCCAGTCTCGATCCACACAACCCAACAGACACCTTCGGAGATACTTGTAGAGCACCATTATGATCACCCAGTTACAAAGTTACATTTGATAGCACACAAGGCATTCCTCCGGTATCCGGGAGTAGCATGATCTCATGGTCAAAGGAACATATACTTGATATGAAGAAAGCTATACCAAATAACTAAATGATCTGATGCTAAGCTTGTCCATCACATCATTCTCCTAATGATGTGATCCCATCATCAAATGATATGTCATGTCCATGGTTAGGAAATATTAACCATCTTTGATCAATGAGCTAGTATGGTAGAGGCTTACTAGGGACAGGGTGTAGTTTATGTATTCACAAATGTATTTAAGTTTCCGGCCAATACAATTCTAGCATGAATAATAAACATTTATCATGAACAGGAAATATGATAATAACCAACTTATTATTGTCTCTAGAGCATATTTCCAACACTCCCACCATGTCCGACCATGAGCCCCAAGAACTGTCCAGCTATTGCCTTCGCCTCCTCCTCATCCGCCTCGGCACTGTCCAGCTCCGCCTCCATAACCTCCTCCGGAGCACAAGGTTCTGAAAATTTCTGCCTCCACGTCACCTCAAGCGGCTAATCGGTCGCTGATGTTTAGCCACCAAGCTTGGTGTTGATGGAGGGTAGGAGCAGTGGCCTTCCTGGGACCATAGCGACAGTGACCTACCATGCACTACTCTTCCTCGCTGCCAGCAGCGCCCATGAACATGTGCCGGCTTCATGGTCGTGGCGGGGAGGGCGACCCGGGGGGGAGCCGGCGATGTCCTTCATCTGCTCATGCGATAGTACATCCAAGAGAGCTGAACAACCAAGGCTCTGATACCACTGTTGGGTTCTACAGTAGGGTGCGTCCACTGCAATTTTAAATTTTCCTACACGCAGAACAACCAAGATCATGCTATAGGAGATGGATCACAAATTGTTACCACTAGACGCGCAGTGTCGTGCAGCGGAAGAAGAGTTGGGGTAGCGCATCCATGTGGATCGTCTCCTCCTCGTCCGATCTGCCTTGAACAGCCGGTCGTCGGATCCCACGTATAGGTTCGCCTGAGCAGTGCAAGTGCACATCTCTAATGGTATTCACACATGCAGGAGGAACACCATGCGACGGACTACTAGGTCCGTTCAGACAATTGGCGACGAGTGGAGGTGGCTAGTTGCAAGAGATGCAAAACCCTAGTGATGGCGCCAAAGCGATCTACCGAATGAGTGTGTCGCACCCCCACAATATATAGGCGAATGTCGCAGGCTCAACACTTGGGCCTCACACTGATCCTAAAGCCCAAAGTCTTTTCGACATGGATCCGAGTAGGATCACCTCTGACTCGTGGAGTCGGATCCAACCTCACAGGTTCCCACCCTTAAGCGCTCGACACCTTAGGTTCTCGTTCACTTGGTTGCGAGTAAAATCATATCTGGCTCGGCTAGTTGGTAGCGGCCTCTAGCAAAGCATGCCGACTCCAAGTGTCCGGTGAAGCTTGTTAGGAGAACCTGTACATCACAATTCTGTTCCTTTTGCCGCACGATATATGTTGTCAGGCTCAAAGCGATACTCTCATCCTTGTGCCAGCCCGGCCTCTTTCTCGTTCCAGTGATGCCGACCACAAACCGGATTATCTCTTAATCCATGTCACATGGCCATGATTATCTTGGTCGGATCACACGAGGGGCCCAGTGTATATCTCTCCTGATTGGAGGGGCAAATCCCATCTTGCTTGACCATGTGTCGCAGCTTGGGTCTGGACAATCCTGAAACCTACCTTTGTAACTACCCAGTCATGGAGTAGCGTTTGGTTGTCCCAAAGCAGGTTTGACACCATCCCGAGTAAATGCGCCTGCTCAGGTCTTAGGACATAGAACATATATTTTACTAGAGACTCACAGATGACATATCACCATGTCTCATATGTGGGTCTGTCCGACTCGGACCTTATCTCGACCCAGATCCGACTATGCCAGATCCGACCAGATCCTTCCGAGTCCATATTATCCGGTTAGCATCCAATGCTTCATGGCTAGTGAGACCAAGCTATCGACTGTGGCATATGCTAGTCTATTCGGTTGCGCATCCACACAGCCCTTTCGACTAGGGACCTTTTAGGACAGTCCTCATACAATGCATAGTCCTACAAATAAGTCACATGCTTGCTGATACACATCATTGATAATGTCCAAGGACTATCTTTATTCATAAACACATAGGAAATATCATCATACATGATTGCCTCTAGGGCATAACTCCAGCAGATTCTACGGGAATAGTGTCACCGTTGTAGATGTTGTGCGAATTGATGTTGGTACCCCCCCGTACATATGCAAGCCAATCTCCATTAGCACCAAGCCTAACCCATGAAATAGTGGGCAGCGGGAAAATTGTGAAATGGACACGGAAGTAGTCTTTAGAATGCATTTGCTCTGTGATCAAACTCATCATTTACCTGCTCATCGGACAAAATTTGATTGCCCCTCAACGTCGGCATCTCAAGGGGCGTCAACTTGCAACTACGGCCATGCCGTGGTGGAGAGACCCCCCAGGAAACATCCTCGTCCTCGAGCACACATGGCAAACAAACTATCATGGCCTTCTCCCACGCATATTTACGCACCCTCCTGAAATATTTGGTGCAAGTACCACCGAGTCTTGCGGATGTGAGGAAGTCTGAGCAACTTACGATTTCTCCCAAATGATCGTCGTCCAAGGTCTCCCAACCTCGATGAGGATGAGAAGTGCCACCGCCTTGCGAATCCATGGCAATGGAGACGAACTGCCTTGTCCCTTGGGGAACGGGTTTACAAGAGAGGACATGGTAACTTCAAGGCTTCGTCCCTTCGGAAAGGATGTTCTGTGGACGCGCACTACTGTAGTTTATATTTGAGATTAGGGAGCTAGCGGGCAGTTTGTTGTAAGGCATGTTCGGGTCAATCCACCACCCCGGAATTAAAGAACGCACCAAATTTACAGGGACTGGGATTAGTTTCTTTTCCAGGCGCATGGACCAACGTGTACTAGCAGACCTCGTCACCCTTTTTCGAGCACGACTTCGACAAATACGTGCGTGACATGCGTGCATGCAAATCTTGCATGAACAAACCGTGCGAGGTGGAGCGGCAGGCTGTCGAACTACAACCTGCATGTTGTAGCCATGTCATCCACATGCAATCTAAAGGCCAATTCATACCCCCACTAATGTACGTACTACCTATATTGTACTACGCATTGTTTGGCGCAGACGTTCCATGGAGCTTGTGCTACAGCTGGCGTACTCCACAACCCACTTCCCTTATCCTTCCTCTTCCACCGCCCGAGCACATCTGTGGGAAGCGAATTGTCAACCCTAATATTGTACAAGCAAAAAAAGATGCATGCATGACCACTAAAATTTCCTTTCTCTTATCTTTGTGAAATAAATGTGGCGTGACACTCAAAGCCCTTTAAGTCTGAGTGTAATGGAAATCTATATTTTAGATGAGCCCTTTAAACTAGAAAGGAGGGAGTGTTAGAAGTATGTTTTTTAACAAACAAAAGGTGCTCGCCAATCATTCATTCATTCTTCTTAAAAGCGGCTTACATTCAGGAGTAGTACTAGATATCTCAAATCCAAACATAACATGCAATAGTAGTAACTAGTACTAGTACATACTATGCACATAACTAGATCATCGATGACGCGCGTTGCTGCGTCCGTCTATTTGTAATATTGAATATTACTAATTGATGCAAATATGTGGAGGCATTATATAAGAAAGAGTAACTAATAAAGGCACCAATGCCCTTATTGTCAACATAACACACTATATTTATAGTAGCAATATCAATACTACATATTAATTCATTGCTAAATATGATCGAGTTTATTGCCAGCTAGATTTCAGAACGTAAAACTTATGCAAGGCTCCCTACTGATTTGATGGCATCTTAAAAACATAATTGATAGACATAATAGTAGTTTGCAGGAGAAATATAGCACTACATCATATAATGTTAATTCTAACAGCAGTCACAACACATCGCATGCCAATTTGAAGTTGAAGGCAGTGATTTACCTGAGATGAAAGATTATACCCTTCTTATTAGTTGATGGCAGTTCAGTGGAAAGTAAATATAGTTCAAATCTTGACAATAATAGGTGGATAGATGTAATATATATCCTAGCAAATGGAATTTATATGCTTCCATACGTAGCAATGGACTCGTAAAGATTTAGACTTGTTTCTTCACTTCATCCTGTAGGTTCAACAAACACACATACTTCACTTATGAACACAACCACTTGATGCTATATCAACATTGGTTATGATACTTCAAAGATCAGAGAACAGTCACTACACACCCTAGATAATGATATTATTGTAATGATATTATTGTAAGATTATATATCAAGCAGTAGCATGTATACCTTGTGTTGTTACAATGCAATATGCTTCAAAGATATATAGCAGCCTTCCTGGAAAAAAAGATATATAGCAATATTCCAACAAATATGTTAAAAGTGTTAATGAACAGTTACATTTTATTCCAATCTAGCACTTGTTGTAGGTAACTTGTATCATCT
>NW_025235490.1:0-6101 GCF_018294505.1 Triticum aestivum | reverse complement strand
AAACATGATGCACACACTCTGATGCATGACTAGCTAGGGTGTGACAACTCACCCCCACTCAAAAGAATCTCGTCCCGAGATTTGGGTTCCTCCGGGAAGAAGGCGGGATACTCGAGTCGAAGACGATCCTCCCTTTCCCAAGTTGCTTCATCCTCAGAATGGTGCGACCATTGAACTTTGAGAAACTTGATATTATGACGTCGGGTGGTACGTTCGGCCTGATCGAGGATACGAATGGGGTACTCTCGATATGTAAGATTATCTTGGAGATCAAGCGTTTCGTGGTCCACTTCACGGATAGGATCCGAGAAGCAACGCCTGAGTTGAGAAACGTGGAAGACATCATGGACTCTGGAGAGGTGCGGAGGTAGTTCCAACTGGTAGGCAACTTCTCCTCGTTTGGCGAGAATGCGAAAAGGTCCAATGTAACGAGGAGCCAATTTGCCTTTGATACCGAAACGATGGGTTCCCTTCAGAGGGGTGACCCGAAGATAGGCCTTCTCGTCAACCTCGAAAGTCATAGCCTTATGTTTTCGGTCATATTGACTCTTTTGACGAGATTGGGCTGTTTTCAACTTTTCACGAACGATGCGAACTTGTTCTTCTGCTTCCTGAATCATGTCCGGGCCAAAGAATTGTCTTTCCCCGGTCTCTGACCAGTTAAGGGGTGTTCGACACCGTCGTCCATAGAGAACTTCAAAAGGGGCTTTACCCAAGCTAGATTGATAGCTGTTGTTGTAAGCGAATTCGGCAAATGGAAGGCACTTCTCCCAGTCCATTCCGAATGAGATAACAGAGGCTCGAAGCATGTCTCCTAGAATTTGGTTGACGCGTTCCACTTGACCACTCGACTGAGGGTGGAAGGCGGTGCTAAAGGAGAGACGAGTCCCCATAGCATTTTGGAAACTTTCCCAAAATCGAGAGGTGAAAAGACTTCCTCGATCCGAGTTAATTTCCAAAGGAACACCATGGAGAGACACTATTCGGGAGATGTACAAATCTGCCAGCTGACTAGCGGTTATACTCTCACGAACAGGTAAGAAATGGGCTACTTTGGAAAGACGATCGACCACGACGAAAATATCATTATTCCCTCTCTTGGTCCTGGGAAAACCGGTAATGAAATCCATACCAATTTTATCCCATTTCCATTCAGGAATAGCTAAGGGTTGAAGGGTGCCAGCAGGCCGTTGGTGCTCTGCTTTTACACGACGACAGACGTCGCAATTAGCAATAAACTGAGCAATTTCTCTCTTCATCCTAGTCCACCAGAACCTCTGGCGTAGGTCCTGATACATCTTAGTACTACCGGGATGAATGGTGAGAGGAGATTCATGAGCTTCTTTAAGGATCAATTGCCGTAGATGCTGGTTCTTGGGAACCACTAGACGGTTCTCAAAGTACACAACACCATGATCATTTGTGGAGAAACAACTAGCACCTCCGCTAGCAATGTTCTCTTTGATTTTAGATATTCCCTTATCTCGCCTTTGGGCAGCGATGATTTGATCCGTAAGAGTAGGTTTTGCTACCAAGGTGGAAAGAAAACCTTGAGGTACAATGTGAAGGTTAAGCTTCCGAAATTCCTCATGGAGGAGCGGTTGACTTTGTTGTAACATCAGGTTGTTACAATAAGATTTACGACTTAGCGCATCAACCATGACGTTGGCTTTCCCTGGGGTGTAAGTTATTCCTAAGTCGAAGTCTGTGATCAATTCAACCCAACGTCTCTGCCGGAGATTCAAATCCGGTTGGGTGAAAATATACTTCAAACTTTGGTGATCAGTGAATATTTTGCAACGATTACCGAGGAGGTAATGTCGCCAGGTCTTAAGTGCATAGACTACGGCTGCAAGCTCTAGATCATGAGTAGGATAATTCTCCTCATGTGGGTGCAATTGCCGTGAAGCGTAAGCAATTACGTGTCGATCTTGCATAAGAATGCAACCTAGTCCTTGTCGCAAGGCGTCGCAGTAGATAACAAAGTCCTTGGAAAAGTCTGGCGGTACCAGTACGGGAGCAGAGGTCAGGCGTCTTTTCAGTTCCTGAAAGCTGTGCTCACATTGTGGAGTCCATTCGAACTTCTTATCTTTCTTGAGGAGTTCGGTTAGAGGTTTAGCAACTTTGGAGAAGTTCTCGACAAAGCGACGACAATAGCTCGCTAAGCCTAGAAAACTCCGAACTTGCTTGACCGATTCAGGTGGAGTCCAATTAAGGACGGCTTGAACTCGCTCAGGATTAACAGCAATACCTTTACCAGATATTACATGACCCAGATAGGTCACTTCTGACAACCAGAATTCACATTTAGAAAATTTGGCATAAAGGCGATGCTCTCGAAGTTTCTTCAACACTAGCCTTAGATGTTCGGCATGTTCTTCCTCGTTCTTGGAGTAGATGAGTATATCATCGAGGTAAACCACGACGAATTTATCCAAATACTCCATGAAGATTGAGTTCATTAACCGAGAAAAGGTGGCTGGAGCGTTGGTTAAGCCGAAGGACATGACGGTGTACTCATATTGGCCATAACGAGTAACAAAGGCCGTTTTAGGAATGTCCCCGTTTCTGATTTTGATTTGATGGTAGCCCAACCTCAAATCCATCTTGGAGAAGACTGAGGATCCAGCGAGCTGATCATACAGATCGTTGATCCTGGGAAGTGGATATTTGTTCTTGATTGTGACCAAATTGACAGGTCGGTAGTCTACAACCATCCGGTCCGTACCATCCTTCTTCTTGACGAATAGGACGGGGCAAGCCCACGGAGATGAACTAGGGCGGATGAAACCCTTTTTCAAGGATTCATCGAGTTGTTTCTTAAGCTCGGCTAGTTCTAGTGGTGCCATCTTATAAGGTCTTCTAGCAATCGGAACGGTTCCGGGGATGAGGTCGATTACGAACTCAACATCCCTGTCAGGTGGAACACCTGGCAATTCCTCTGGAAAGACATCTGGGAAGTCACGGACTACCGGAATGTCCTCAAGGTCTGGCAAAGGGCTGGCGTTAAGCGAATATAATTGTCGCTTGGCTATTCGGGTCAAGACATTGACTATCTTCCCCGAAGGATGGGTGAGTTGAACAGTCCTAGAGAAGCAATCAATTTTGGCTTGATGAGCTGACATCCAGTCCATACCCAAAATGATATTAATATCTGAAGATTTAAGGGCTACCAAAGACGCGAGAAAAACAAGTCTGTCGACTTGGATTTCATTTCCATAACTTACCCTAGAGGTCTGCCATCTAGAACCAGGGGTAGAAATTTCCATAGTAGATGGCATGTCACAGAATGCAACGTTATGCAAACGAGCATAATTTTCGGATATAAAAGAATGAGAGGCTCCTGTATCGAAAAGAACAGATGCCGGGTGGCAATTAACAAGAAGCGTACCGAGAACGACGTTGGGATCCTCTTGAGCTTCTTCGGCAGAGATACAGTTGACATGGCCACGTGAAGCGGTGACCGGTTTGGCGTGAAATATTTTTCCTGTCGGCTTGCCACGGCCAACAGCTTTAGCAGATTGATTGGGGTTGGTCTGGGGACACTCACGCATATAGTGACCAGATTCCCCACACTTGAAACAAGTCACGGAACTGGTACGTGGAGGAGCATTGTTAGTTGGACCCCCATAGGGCTTGGCCGGTGCAGACTGTTGAACAGGGCGAGGCGCCTGGAAAGATGGCCTCGGTGTGAACCTGGGTGGCAGGGCGGTGTTGGGTACCCACACGCGGCGCTTCTGAGGACCAGCACCGGATGAGGAACCCATGTCGCGGCCATGCTTGCGTGTTGCGTCATAGTCAGTCTGACCAGTTTCAGCACTGATGGCTTTATTGACAAGTTTCTGAAAAGATGTGCACTCATGCAGACGGAGGTCGCGGCGAAGCTCAGGACTAAGTCCCTTACGGAACCTTGCTTGCTTCTTGGCGTCAGTAGAAACTTCCTCGGTTGCATATCGTGCGAGATTACCAAACTCCCTGCTATAAACATCCACAGAAAGTCGGCCTTGGGTGAAATTGCAGAATTCCTCACGTTTACGGTCCATGAGACCCTCCGGAATGTGATGTTCACGGAAAGCCTCGCTGAACTCAGTCCAAGTAGTGACATGGCCCGCTGGGCGCATAGCTCCATAATTCTCCCACCATAGACTGGCGGGGCCTTCAAGATGATATGCAGCAAAGGTGACCTTGTCAGCCTCCGCTACCAGCGCGGAACGCAGTTTGTGAGCGATACTGCGAAGCCAGTCATCAGCGTCGAGAGGCTCGACGGAGTGGTGGAACGTGGGTGGATGTAATTTGATAAAATCACTGAGTGACACCACGTTAGTCCTCTGATGGTGTGATGTGTTCTGTTCAATACGCTCCAACAAACGGTTGGTCTCCCGCTTGTTTCTCTCAGCTTCCATCATAACCTCGGCTAGGGAAGGAGGATGAGGCAGATTTGCATCCCTGACTTCACTGCCTTCGGCCTGCTCTTGAGGAGCAGGGTTAGTGCGCGTGTTGACCATCCTAGGTAAACAAGACAATGATTTAGTCAGGATGATAAAATTCCGACATAGGACACATAATGTAAGGAATAACTCGGAATGCAAGATGATCATCCGTATGACATGGTAGATACAGAAACTGCTTCTTTTATTCCATCGTCATACACACCATACAGGGTTTAGTACAAGACCAAACAAAGTACTAATACGGTGAAAAGAGGATTACATCTCATCGGAGGCATCCCAAGCTCCTATACATTATTTTTCTACACCTCCGGAAAGAGTACAAACTAGGTCATATCCCACGAGTCACGCGGGACGATAGAAAACACAGCTAGTGCGAACTAGTGATACTACCACTAACTCAGACCGATCCGTAGTAGTCCTCGTAGAAGTCACCTCCATAGCCTGGAAGCTCAACATGATCATCCGGAAACAGACGGTCTCGCGGAGCTTGTGGACCATAGGGGCTAGGATGAGGCCTTGGACCAACAGACGGTGGCCTGCGGGGACCGCGAGGTGGGGTGATGCCTCCTACATCACGCCAAACCATCACGTCCGGCAGAGCAGATCTCACAGGATAGAGATCGCGCATATCTGAATATCCAGCTTGCACCGCCGGTGCGAACCGAGTCAAAGTGGCCCAGTGGTCAGCACGGGTATTGAAGAGCTCTAACCTCAAGGCCCGATTTTCACGGTCCTTATCCTCGAGCATCTCAGCAGTGGTGCGAGTCCGTGAATCCTCCTGAGTGGGGTCAGCATAAATAGCCTGGAGATACCCTTGTGCTCCCGGAAGTGATCCTGGCATATACCGGAAATCAGAGTCCCGAAATAACCCAGATCTGACTCGCATAATGGTCATCATAGAGTAGGCAGCGTCCTGCACAGCCATCTCAATAGTAACCCCGAGTCCATAGGAGCAGTGAAGAGGCTCGGTGGATCCAGGATAAGATGGAAATATCCTGACAGTGCAGAGATACTGGCTTTGATTAAAATCTCGGAATTGCTCTTCGACCGTGTACTCGGGATACCAGTGGTATCCAGCCTCAGTCATTACCCTGACCAACTTGGCAGTATGGCCGGGTACATCTAGACATCGAGTCAGGCGAACCACTTGATTGAGGTCGCGAGTGGCCATCTGAAAACACAATCATAATGCAAAGGCATTAGAATTTCTAGCAAAATTTCGGCAGCATAACAGCTGTAAATGCTCAAAAAGGATTTTGAGACATTTGACAAAGGATTTCGTACACACTCAACATCATCATATCAAAGTTCTGAAACCATTCTAGCAACATAATGTGGTAGTAGAACTGAACTAGGCTTGTAACCATCAAACTTATAAGGTACTACTGATTAGTAACTCGTGATCCTGATAGAGAGAACAGATCCTAATTCCTTAACCCCCGGTGGAAGAATGGACTGACTCAGATCAGAAAGTCATAAGATAAAGGAGTAAAAAGAGCCTTACGTTCCAACCCACAAACAATTCCCCTACATATAACTAAAGAATTTCTAGACTCAACATCGACCAGTTTGGCTTGGAGAACCTACAGGCAGTCCGGCTCTGATGCCAACGCTGTCAGGACCCCGACTCGATGTCACATCGATCTAGCC
>NW_025235489.1:0-6102 GCF_018294505.1 Triticum aestivum | reverse complement strand
ACCCAGGAGCTTCAAGAGGCAAGGACGATACGTGGCGACCGCCGCCCACCACCCGGCGCAGCTCCCCATCCTGGCGAGGACGGCGGGCTACGTGTTTGCGTCGACACTCCAGGGCTGAACAGGGCCGCATCCCAGGAACGTTTCTAGCCTTCGCGCGTTGGACTGTGCGAGGGTCCACCTCACAGCTATGGTCACGTGCCATTTGGCCTGCCGAACGCGGCCGTCACCTTCCAACGCCACTTCCAGAGCATTCTGGCGGCTCAGGAGGCCAGGCATCACACTGTCCTGGCGGAGATTGCGATAGTTCTTCAGGAGCCACCCGGGCCTATGGAGCCTCCTGAGGCTCAGGACCCTGGCGGCTCATGAGGAGCAACTTCTCCGGCATGCACCTTCAGCTACTCCAATACCACTCCAACTACGGTATCAGGTGACTCTTTCTAGTTCATTCAGTTGGGGGCGCCCTTCGAGCAGCATTATCCCCAAGTCGCACGGGCCTCTCCCTCCGACGTGTATCCTTTTGCATCTTTAGCTTACTCTGTTGGGAGCGCCTCTCGGGCTGCATCATCCCCAGGCCGCTCGGGTCCGTCCCAGTGGCATGTATTGTTCTTACATCTATCTGAGCTAACCTGCCTCATTGCTTGAGTCATTTCATGATTATCACCTGCCTGTCCGGTACTTCAATACCATGAACGTTGCACGCCCTTGCAAGCCCGCCCACGACCGCCTCATGATTAAAGACTGGCACGTCATCTGTGCTCGGGTCCGTCCCTGCAGCGTCGCAAAACCCAAGAGGTTGAGCTCTGGCTCGCGGGCCCACTCCCGTGTACGTCACCTCCCATGGACCTCGGTGCCTTGTTCTCGCATGAGCTAATCGCGGACGGACAAGCCAGGGCGTGTGACCCGGTGCCTCGCCACCACCGGAGCCGCGCGCCGGTTGTCTTTCTTTAGGATTCTTTGCATGAGAAGGCTAGGCACGACATCTGTGCTCGGGTCCGTCCCTGCAGCATCGATAAACCCAACGACTGAGCTCTGTCTGGCGGGTCGGCCCCGTTCACGTCACCTCCTGGGGTCGTTGGTGTTTGGCTTCCTCATGTAATCACCTCAGGAGATTCATCTGGTGCAGGTTGCCTAACCACCTTGCAGGATCGCAACAGCTATCAAGAATCAAGACCAGGCACAACCCGCCTTGAGGTAGGGCCTCGTGAGTCCCGCGCTAGCTCACGAGTGCCCAGACACACCTCGTCTAGCCCTGCCGTGCAAGCCACGTGTCAGGGCGGGGCTGTACATGCCCCGGGGGCTCCACTCAGAGGGAGCCCTCACCCACGCACCAGTGGAAGCACCATGCTCCGCGCTAGCAGTCAACACGGTCGAGGAGCGGCTATGCCCGTGCAAGTGCGGAAGCGCTATGCTCCGCACTGGTGATAAACAACTAAGGGCGGCCCCATGGCCGCATCAACCTCAGGGAGCCACCGGCTCAGTGTCCAGCCTCACCGCAACGCTTTCCCTCAGGAGAGTCACACGAGGGGGCTGGGCACGGGGGCTATGCTCAGGTCATGCTTAGCGTACGCCGCCCTGCCAGGTCCCCCGGACTTGGTCGTCACGTGCCCCTCCCGAGCGGAACCTCGGCGAGGATAGGTATGAAGGTTTGTTTGTGCGTTAAGGGGGACTCCTGAGCATTGCGACTCAGGAGCCAAACTGGCCACGTAGCCCCTCACCCCTTGGTCCTGTCCTGGTGATCCGAATGGTCCAACGGCGGCTGAGGTATGCGCGGGGTCGGGCTCTGCCGACGTAGAACACTAAGGCCTACTTTCGCATCTCCTTCTCGCAAGCCGTTTGCGCATCAAGGGGGACCCCCGAGCATCACGACTCGGGAGCCTAACTGGCCACGTAGCCCCTCACCCCTTGGTCCCGTCCTGGTGATCCGGATGGTCCAACAGCGGCTGAGGTATGCACGGGGTTGGGCCTTGCCGACGTAGAACATCAAGCAAACGGGAAGGAGGTCGCGGAATCTTAACAAGATATTACAAAACATATTGTTCCTTAAACACCAAACAGAAGTTTTAACGCCTCCACGAGGCACATCGCATGTCGCTGGAAAGTAAAGCAGGAAGGAGCACCGTCGTTCACCAGTGAGCCTCCTCTTCAGCCTTGGGCGCCGTCGTCAGGAAGCACCCGCTCGTCGGCAGCGTTGCCGTCATCCGTGTCGTCGGCCTTGGTCGAGGGGTCGGCGGCACCATCAGCTGGAGGCGCGGGGTCGCTGGCAAGGAACTTCTTCAACAAGGCCTCCACCTGGCCCTTCACGGCTTCGGCAGCAGCTTCACAGCGCCCCTCATCCACAGGCTCGAGCAGGACACCAAGGTCGGCGTTGGGGTCGCGGGGGTGAAGGTGGCTGAGGACGCGTGTTAGGGCCGATGAGGAAAGCGCGCGCGCTTCCCCCTCCACCATGGGGCCGATTCCGTCGACTACGTCCTCGAGCGCCGTGACGAGCTGAGGAAGTAGTTGGGCGGGGCCGTCGTCATCAGTCACCAAAGGCTTCTCCAAGCCCTTCTCGTAGAGTCCCCGCAGCGCCTTGCGGGATCTCTCCTCGAGAGACTTGAAGGCCTCGCGATCCTCAGCAAGAACTTTCGCCTTAATTTCCAGTTGGGCCTTCTCCACTTCCACCTCCTTCTCCAGCTTCTGCAGGCGGTCGTGTTCCGCGGCCTGCGCCTGCGCCAGCTGCTCCAGCTCAGCATCACGGCCGGCCACCACTTCTTCTTGAGCCTTCGGCTTCTCCTCACGCGCCTCGAGCTGGCGAGCCGTGGCAGCCCGTTCCTTGCGCAGGTTCTCCAGCTCAACCTCCGCTACCTGGTAGCGCTCCTTGGCGGCATCGGCATCCTTCAGCGCCACCTCACGGACGGCCGCGGCCTGGTCGGCGGCCTGCTTGTCCTCCTCGAAAGTTGCCATGGCCTGGCCCAGCACCGCCCTGACAGACTCGTTGGAGTACAGCCAACCTAAGATCAGCTCATGGCGCTCCGCCACCAGGCAACGGTCAGCGCCTTGAAGGTCATCCCGAAGTCGTGTCAGTGCAGAAAGATCCTCCTCCAGGGCGTCCGGCGAAGCAGAAGGATCGCGAGCCAACAGTGCGACAGGAGGAGGAGGCAGCATCGTCGCCAAGATCTGCGAGTTGATGGCAGTGGAAAAAGAAGCCAGGAGCTCCTGAGCCTGTGGGACCTCAGCCGGTGAGCTGAGAGCGGGCGCCTCCGGAGCTGGCTTGGCTGTGGAGGTCGCCTTCTCCTATGGTCAGTCCACCGGGCCTCGCGAGGATGACCGGGCCGGAGAGGCGCGGGGGCTATTGCCTCCCTTCTGCACCGGAGGAGGAGCGGCCAGGCCAGGCTGTGGGGTCCTCGAGGGTACGGCTGTTCCCTCTCTCTTCTTCTTCACCGCCCACGTTGGCCTGGCGGTGCAAGAGAAGAACGCTAGGAAGCAGCGACAGAAGTAGGAGCAAGAACAAAATCAGGACAAGGTGCTTACTGGTCCACGGCGGCGTAGTCCCGAGGCCTCTTCAGAAGCACGGAGCCCGGAGGCCTCGCAGCTTGGGGTGCCGGCACGAAAGTCCCAGGAGCGGACGAGGCCGCGGCCACCGGCCCTGTGGCAGCACCGAACAACGTTAGAACAGGGGCGCCACCTCGGGAGACCAGCACCGACCTGCTCTTCATTGGGACCCCGCCCGACGACTTCTTCAGGGGGGTGCCCCTAGACCTCGTAGTGACTCCGGCGGGGGCCTGGGACTCCCTCACCGGATGGTCGCCGGCCTCTTCATCGTCGGGAAGGGCGCGGAGGAGGTCCCTTGTGTTGGAAATATGCCCTAGAGGCAATAATAAAATGGTTATTATTGTATTTCCTTGTTCATGATAATTGTCTATTGTTCATGCTATAATTGTATTAACTGGAAACCGTAATACATGTGTGAATACATAGACCACAACATGTCCCTAGTAAGCCTCTAGTTGACTAGCTCGTTGATCAATAGATGGTTATGGTTTCCTGACCATGGACATTGGATGTCATTGATAACGGGATCACATCATTAGGAGAATGATGTGATGGACAAGACCCAATCCTAAGCATAGCACAAGATCGTGTAGTTCGTTTGCTAAGAGATTTTCTAATGTCAAGTATTGTTTCCTTAGACCATGAGATTGTGCAACTCCCGGATACCGTAGGAATGCTTTGGGTGTACCAAACGTCACAACGTAACTGGGTGGCTATAAAGGTGCACTACAGGTATCTCCGAAAGTGTCTGTTGGGTTGGCACGAATCGAGACTGGGATTTGTCATCAGTATGATGGAGAGGTATCTCTGGGCCCACTCGGTAATGCATCATCATAATGAGCTCAATGTGACTAAGGAGTTAGCCACGGGATCATGCATTACGGAACGAGTAAAGAGACTTGCCGGTAACAAGATTGAACGAGGTATTGGGATACCGATGATCGACTCTCGGGCAAGTAACATACCGATAGACAAAGGGAACTGTATACGGGATTGACTGAATCCTCGACATCGTGGTTCATCCGATGAGATCATCGTGGAACATGTGGGAGTCAATACGGGTATCCAGATCCCGCTATTGGTTATTGGCCGGAGAGGTGTCTCGGTCATGTCTGCATGGTTCCCGAACCCGTAGGGTCTACACACTTAAGGTTCGGTGATGCTAGAGTTGTTATGGGAAATAGTATGTGGTTACCGAAGGTTGTTTGGATTCCCGGATGAGATCCCGGACATTACGAGGAGTTTCGAAATGGTCCGGCGGTGAAGATCGATATATTGGACGAAAGGAATTGAAGTCCGGAAGTGTTCCGGGGGTACCAGGCTATGGCCAGCATGACCGAAAGGTGTTTCGGGAGCCCCGGCAAGTGTTGGAGGGCCTCATGGGCCAAAGGGGAAGGGGCAAACCAGCCCACTAAGGGGTGGTGCGCCCCCCACACCCTTTCCCACGTTACTTGGGGAGGTGGGGCGCCTCCACCTGGCTTGGGAGGCAAGCCTCCACCTGCTTGGCTTGGGGGGCAAGTCTCCCTAGGATTTTCCCTAGGGAGATCCAATCTGCTTGGCCGCCGCCCCCTAGGGGAAACCCTAGGGCGCCTCCCCCTCTCCCCTTGCCCCTATATATAGTGGAGGAGTGGGAGGGCAGCCGTACCTCTTCCCTGGCGCAGCCCTCCCTCCTCATACACCTCCTCCTCCTCCTCCGTAGTGCTTAGCAAAGCTCTGCCGGAGAACCACGAGCTCCATTGCCACCACGCCGTCGTGCTGCTGGAGTTCTCGCTCAACTTCTCCTCTCCCCTTGCTGGATAAAGAAGGAGGAGACGTCCCCGGGCTGTACGTGTGTTGAACGCGGAGGCGCCGTCCGTTCGGCGCTAGATCGGATCTTCCGCGATTTGAATCGCCGCGAGTACGACTCCATCAACCGCATTCCTGTAACGCTTCCGCTTAGCGATCTTCAAGGGTATGAAGATGCACTCCCTCTCTCTCGTTGCTAGCATCTCCTAGATTGGTCTTGGTGACACGTAGGAAAATTTTAAATTATTGCTACGTTACCCAACAGTGGTATCAGAGCCAGGTTTATGCATAGATTCTATGCACGAGTAGAACACAAAGTAGTTGTGGGCGATGATTTGTTCAATTTTCTTGCCGTTACTAGTCTTATCTTGATTCGGCGGCATTGTGGGATGAAGCGGCCCGGACCGACCTTACACGTACTCTTACGTGAGACAGGTTCCACCGACTGACATGCACTTGATGCATAAGGTGGCTAGCGGGTGTCTGTCTCTCCCACTTTAGTCGGATCGGATTCGATGAAGAGGGTCCTTATGAAGGGTAAATAGCAATTGGCATATCACCGCTGTGGCTTTTGCGTACGTAAGAAACGTTCTTGCTAGAAACCCATAGCAGCCACGTAAAACATGCAACAACAATTAGAGGACGTCTAACTTGTTTTTGCAGGGTATGCTATGTGATGTGATATGGCCAAAAGGATGTGATGAATTATATATATGTGATGTATGAGACTGATCATGTTCTTGTAATAGGAATCACGACTTACATGTCGATGATTATGACAACCGG
>NW_025235488.1:0-6105 GCF_018294505.1 Triticum aestivum | reverse complement strand
CCCAAACCCTTGAAGCGTTGTGTCAAGGCCACCCCTAACCCTTGAAGCGTTGTCGAGGCCACCCCAAACCCTAGAGAAGCAGCGTCGAGGCCACTAATATGATTCCTTATTGTGATTAGCTAGCCAGTTCTACGTTTGCCACTAATATATATCCATCTGTCATGTTTGAATAATAATTTCCATGTTGAAAATATTTGCAGAAACTACGGAGCACCCCCGAGATGAAGCAACAGAAGCAATGTTGGGGGACATAATCACAAAAGGAAGTGATGTCGTTGCGTCGTTTCTCAACGACACTGATGGTTTCGAAGGACGAGGTAGTGAAGAAGAAGGCTATGATTATGATGGCTCCGGTGACCCATTAATGCCGGTACAAGAAGAAGGCTATGATTATCATGGCTCTGGTGACCCAATGCAGGTACAGGAAGGAGACCGTGATGACGGCTCCGGTGACCGAACCAAGTCCGGCCAGGTATATATATTAGTTAAGCCCGTGCTGACTGGCTAATTGATGCATTCATTGTTTTCGTATGTACACATATTAATTAACTCTCGTCTTTCTTTTCCTCTCTATCCCTCCGAATCGAGCACAACTTCGATAAAGAAATGAGACCCGAAGAAAAAGTTGCGCTCGGATGAAAGGTTTGAGATCATAGCAATCGCGCATGATGGAAAGCCAATTGAACCCATCCGGACAAGGGATGCATTTCGTGCTCAGTGCGGGGTTCTTGTTATGGACAAGATCCCGATCAGTATCCACCAATGGTTAAAGCCTAAGAAAGAAGACCCTGAGGTGTCTTATGTCTCCGATATGCAGAAAGAAGATCTTTTGACAATGCTTAAGGAAAATTTCACCCTACCGCCAGAGGAGGATCCGGAGAAGCCAGTTAAAGAGCAATTGATAAAGTCTCATGCTCTTAAGAAGATGGCAGAACTATTCAGGGGGATGAAGAATGAGCTGAAAACATATTTTGTCGACGAAGAAAAGACACCAGAATTCACCAGAAAGTATGAGAAGATCAAAGATCACTGGCCCGCATTTGTGGCCCACAAGACATCGGAAAAGAGTAAGAAGATGTTAGTGACAAACAAGAAAAATGTTGCGGAGAAGAAGCATCACCATCGCACGAGGTCAGGTGGCTACCTCAAAGCCCGACCTTTGTGGGACAAGGCTGAGAATGACTTGATTGCTAAAGGGGTCGAACCAGAGACATTGAACTGGCCAGACCGTTGCCGGACTTGGTTCTTCGGGGTTGGCGGAACCTTGGACCCTATATCAGGGAAGTGCGTTTGGACGGAAGAGCAACTGTGAATACCCGTCAAGAGGCTTCAGGAGTATATCGAGAAAGTGCAGCAAGGGACGTTCGTTCCAGACAGAGAGAATGACGAGCTCACAATGGCCCTCGGGAATCCCGAGCACCCTGGACGGACTCGAGACATGCTAGGCTCCATTCCGTGGAAGGCTGGGTTTCCGGACGCAGGGGGTTACAAAAGCCAGGAGAGGGGGAAGAAAGTGGAGTATAGCCAACAACAGGCGCTGCACGAAAGGGTACAAGGGCTAGATGAACGAGAAGCAGATGCAGCAAACAACCTGCCGAAGCTTCTCTTGAAGCTACCCCGCCATCTCGGCGGAGAAGAAGCGTGGCTTCCACTGAGCAGACTCAGCAGCTGGAGCCTGTCTTCACGGCTCCTGCTAGCTACCCCGTGGATGCTATCACGGAGTCTCAACATTGCCACCTTATGGCTCGATGGATGACATGGAAAGTCAAGGCGGCTGTTGGCTCTGTTTTACCTACTGAACCTGGCACAACCTACCACGCCAGGTCGATTCCAGAAGGATATGCTAGAGTGATGGTGTATCAAATAATGGTCGGATTTGAGGACCTTGAGCTTGACCACCCTACGGGTGAAGGGGAGATTCGGCTAGGTTTTTCTCTGAAGACTCCATGCCTATGGCGGAAGGAGCTCATCAACCTTCCGAACTGGACGTCTCCGCCTCCTCCTCCTCCTCCGGCGAGTTAGGGCACTACGCCTCCTCCTCCGGCAAGTGATCAGGGCACTCAGCCTCCTTCTCCGGCGCGTGGCGGCACTCCGCCTCCTTCTTCGCCTGCGTCGGCGCACCCGAGCAGCCAGCCTCCTCCTTCTCCTCCTCGTCAACAAGGGCGGAAGGGACCCGCCGCCGCTCCGGCTGCTCTAGCGTGTCGTCCTTCTCCTCTGCCTTGTAAGAAAGGAAAGACAGTCGCAACCGCTCCGTCTGCTCCGGCATCTAGCAGTACAACCAGAGGCAGACAATACAGATACAGTCCTTCTCTGAAGACTCCAGAGAAGTTACCATACGAGAGGAGCCAGGAGGAAAACATGAAGATCGTGCAAGCCTAAGTGACCAACTTCTTTGAAGGGGTGAAAGCAAAGAAAAATCCACCTTCGGAGGAGAAGATAGATCCGGTAAAAGTGAAGCGTACTCTGGCTACCCTAAAAAACCATCAAAGTCTCTGATGAAAGGCAACTATGAGTGCCTTCTTACAAAGTCATTTATCGAAGCAGAGCGGTCAGGAAGTACTGTCAGTGGTCAAAAATTAGCAGAACGACGAGCTGGGAAAAAAGTTGCCCAGCTCGGCGAACAAGCGAACCAATCGTTCCCCCTACTCCAGGTGTCTAGCGTCATCGCTAATCATCCGGGCGGGACAATGGTGCCCGGTTATAACGATCTTGGAGATTACCTGCCAGACGATGCACATTTTGATATAATGGAGGTGGACGAACACAAATACGAGTACGGGAAGCCTCTCGTCAAAGATGAAAGATCTCTAACAACGATGATGCGAAGATTCCATGATTGGTACATGAAAACCTGCAAAGAGTCTGAGGGGAGGAATATTTTGACGCTGAGAGTTAGAGAGGAGCATGACCTCGTTGGACTTAAGCTGTTGAATGTTCCATTTGAGGAGTTCTTCGACTTTTTCAATTTAAAGGCCCTCGATAAGTTAATGATCACTTGCTACTGCCTGTAAGTAGTACTACTTCTGTCATTAAGTCTCTCGATATAGGTGAGCTCTTTCATTGCATGCATTTTTAATTATCCTCACTATATTATGTAGATTGAAGATCGCCGAGTTGAAGAAAAGACAAATCGGTGATATTGTGTTCATTAACACAAATCTCATAGATGCATATATGGTTAAATTTCAGGCCAAAGATAGCGAGGCCAAGCTGCTACAATCGTTTGTATTAAATCAAAATAAAGCTATAATACTCTTCCCTTACGAATTCCAGTGAGTGTTACTGTCTTATGCATATTCAGTTTCCCTTATTAGTCGAGGTTATAGTAATGTAATTGATGAGTTATGCATGCGTGCGCAGGTTTCACTATATTCTCGTAGAGATTAAGCTTGAGCAGGGACTAGTAACCGTCTTAGACTCGAGACGAAAAGATCCCAAGGAGTATGCGGACATGACTGCAATTCTAGAGAAGTAAGTTAAATCGGTCATTATCGCACCATATCGGCAACTTCAATTTGTTCGTTTCCTGATATCAAGTAATTGTTTTCTTTGTCTGGCAGGGTTTGGAATAAATTCACCTCAAAAACTCCGGGACTGCCGAAGAAGCTGGAACTTAGACACCCGAAAGTAAGTACTATAGTTGCATGTTCCACGCATCTCCTAGTGATTCAAGCGCTAGTTTCATCAATACCATTTAGCATGCTTGCTAATTATCGGTTTGATTGACCTCTATTTCTTGTAAAGTGGTTGTGGCAGGAACAAGGGAATAATTAGTGTGGATACTACATTTGCGAGTCCATCCGCCATACGACCTGTGAGAGGGGCTACTCCGACAAACAATATTAAGTGTGTAAATAATAATATTCACAATTTTTTTTTATTACCATCATTTGTGTTCAGTTTAATTTATTCATAAGTATTGACTCCCTTCTTCAAATTAGATATTTCGGATGCGGGATGAACTTCTACCACCAGATCGTATGCGAGGAATTCAAAGGAACTGGCGGCATTCTTTCTTGACCACGTGATCGGTAAAGACGGAGAATACCATGTGGACCTTGAGTTCATATGGAATTAGGAGATTATATTGTAGGAGATAATTATATTGTATATATGTAGCCAGTAGCGTAGGATAGATATACAAGAACTTGTTGTTCGACCAATCTCTTAGAGAAGGAGAGGTGGTCGATATCACTTCTCTCTGTATAGATATGTTAATGACGATCTTCTGTTTCCTTCATTTGTTTACTAGCTAGCGTGTCTAGTCCTCTCTATATGTATAGTACGTAGGGTCGACCAAGCACGGAGATAAGAGAGGACACTTCTTTGTATTAATTAGCTAGCTAACACAATATATGAAACACCTAAATTAACCCCCCAAAACCCCCTAACCCCCCCCTCCAAAAAATAAACAAAAAACCCAGCACCTGAAATGCTGACGCATGGATGCCTATTGGTCCCGGTTGGTGCCACCAACTGGGACCAAAGGGCCTCCTGCCTGGGCTCGCCCCACCAGCCACGTGGAGGCCCATCTGTCCCGGTTTGTGTAAGAACCGGGAATAAAGGTCAGGGGCATTAGTAACGACCTTTTAGTCCCGGTTCCAAAATTGGGACAAAAGGCCCTTACGAACCGGGACAATTGGCCCTTTTTCTACTAGTGCGAGCTGACGGATGATTGGCCCGTGCGGCCTGTGGCGTGCTCGCACCGGCCAAGGCGATGTGTGCGTTCGTGCTCAAGGACCCTGGTAATCCCTTGTAAGCATCCAAGGTGACCACACCACTCATAGCTCCATCTTGACCATCCTCACTATCGTCGCCTTTGAGTTCAATATAGGCCACCCTATTTCTTTTCCTTCTGAACACTTTCAATTGATGAAGGTGTTTGTGGCTGCTAAAATTGATGTCTGAATGTTCCATTTCTGCTGCTCTTAAGGTGCCAACGTCCGTGAGGGAATTTGTGAATGATGGGTTCAGTAGTAAGTCAAATCTGCTGCCATGTAGTTTTCAGCCAGACAAGATGATGTTCATGCCATTTTCTTAACTATGTCACCCATTTTCAGCTATTGTACTGAGAAACAAATTCTAGGAATGAATGAGTAATGCACTTACGGATGCGAGAGTGCATCTTACCAGAGATGGAAAAAGTTTGCTTTGCTTAATTACGCCTGGACATGCATGGTAAGAATAAAATCCCGATCGATTACAGTTAAAGCAAGTTGATTCTCCCATCATTGATAACAAGCTTGTTTTAATTGAGAGTATTCTATTGGAGCTCAGGTAGTTTTCCTTGATCCATGGACTGGCATGTTTTACATAATCTTGTTAGTGTTCGAAGTGGGCATCGAATAGTTGAGTCTTATAGCCTTTTTTAGTGTGTTGATATTTGAAAGGGGAACAAGGCAATGTTGCACTCTTGCTGTTGTTAGAGCACATTATTTTATAGTTAATGATGCTATACTCCAAACTGCTTTTTATTTTGCTCATATGATATTTCTCATCTTTTGTTTTCTATCGTGATGCCTCATGTATTTAAGGTAGATAAAGCTCTAAATTTAGTGTTTCTTGAACATGGCCAAGGAAATGGATACAATCTAGATGCTAAGTTGACTTTTTCTTGTGGATTCACCTATCGTGAAGATGCACAAAGGGTCAATAGATCAAGCATTGGATGCTGGCAAAATTGGAGTTCCATCACCATAGGAAGAAAGTAATTCCAACGATTAGGAAGCTGCTATAGATACTGAAAACTATGAAATTAGTGATGACAATGACGATGATCGTAATCACAAGCATCGTGAGACCACTCCTGTCCCTGCACTTTAGTGTTATCTCAAGAGCAACATTGAAATAGTATGCTCTATTACTTCACATTTTCTGTATCATGAGGACCACTACCACATTGTGTTAATATAACCATAGCCTTGAAATGTGTCCTCTAAGTGTTGTTACCATTGATGACTTGATTTGCAATTAACATTCTTCACATACCCTGTCCAAAATCCTAACTGAGTTGCAATTAATGTGATTGCATATCTAGGTTTGTTTTAATTGCCAGAAGTTTATGCATAAAATAGAATTGGTGAATTTTTTAAATTCCTAATTAGA
>NW_025235487.1:4571-6105 GCF_018294505.1 Triticum aestivum | reverse complement strand
TCCTGTTCACCCATCAAGGTGCCTGTTCTAATTTGGCAAGGTTTTATTGATTGTGCGTATCTTGCATATGTTGTCTTGCATTTCTTCTACTTTGTTGCACCGCCATTTACTTAGTTTACTCATCATATATGTCGAGATGCCATGCCCATCCATTATCAATACATATTCCATCTGTCATCATACCATGTTTTCCACTCAAATGTTGTTCTTGTCCATCAAACATCAAAAAGGAAGAGGGTAAGTGCTGAACCTGAAGGAGCACCAGCAAAGTCCTTGAAAAATGTGGTGGTGCCGGAGAAATCAGACATCACCCCACTTATATTGGCTGTACAACCAGTGACACAAAATGTAGGACCGGCTCCAGCAGACTGTACCCATACTTCACTGGCCACACCACTAGCCCCACCACACAGGACCTGCACTCCAGCAAAAGATATACCGATTTCATTTGCCATAGCACCAGCCGTACCACAGAAAAATCCCACTCCAGCAAAAAGTACAACAAGTCCACCGACCGAAGACCTATCCCAACTGCAGGGACAACCAATTCCTGCAGATTGGAACCCCATTCCATTTATTCCCAGTTTAAAAGACAATGCTTTCAATGTTGTTAGGGACTACGTGCATATATTCCCATCATGAGAAGATTATGGTGAAGCCAAACACCATTTTCACATCTTCCTGTCCAACTTATGTGTAAGTGCTATCATTCATGGTTATTATTTTCTTGTTTTCTGCTGATTGAACACATCAATGATTTACATTACATTGTTGTAACTAGGCGAGGGTCAATCTGGATAGTCATGACGAGCAAAGCTTGCTTATGCTTTTCAAGGAAGCATTGCAGCAGTATCGGTGTTACCTGAGGAAATCACACTTTGATGGCAAGTCTATAAACGTATTTCCGGTGAAGTCTCTTGTGCTAAATTTAGAAGACATTGAATGGAAAAACCTTTTTATGCACTAGTCTCGTTCCCAGGATGAGGTACTGTCTATGAAATCACATGACAAATTGAACTTCTACTTTTCCGCATGTGCCTTACGGATCTTTTTCGCAGGAAATCTGCTTGAAGAAGAATTCCGGTTTGAAAAGAACGACAGGATATCGCAAATATGCTGCCCGTTGCTTTGCTCTTGTTAGTACCTATATTGCAGGATGTGGTGAGGAGTGCGGGTAAATTTCCATACTTTCCTTCCTATCCGTCAAATATAAATCGGACGACCTATATTGCAGGATGGCAGGTCCACCATCATCACCAACTCTATTTTTTATCCCTACTCTTATAAAAGGCATTTTCGGTGATGATCGTGTGCCTGCCATCCTGCAATATAGGTCGTCCGATCTATATCTGACGGATAGGAAGGAACTATGGCAATTTTGCAAAAAGATACCCAGACACCTCTCCACATTTGCAAATAAGGCCTTCCGTCGTTCATCCTTTTCCCCCACAAGATAAACTACTCATACAAATGCATCTTGATGTTCCGTGCAACGCATGGGCATCTTGCTGGTTGTTGCAAAAAGCCCATGTGT
>NW_025235487.1:3703-4561 GCF_018294505.1 Triticum aestivum | reverse complement strand
GAGACAGCTGGGAGTTGCATTCTTAATGCGCTCTGGTTCATCATGTGTGGGCACTACGCAACCAACATTTTATTATCCAAAATCTGCTTGCTCTTCTTTACCATGTTCCTCTTCCGTTCTTCTTTAATATGTACTCTCTCCGTTCCTAAATACAAGTCTTTGTATAGATTCCACCATGGACTACATATGGAGAAAAATGAGTGAATCTACACTCTAAATGTATCTGGATACATCTGTATGTGATCCATAGTGGAAATCTGTACCAAGACTTATATTTTGGAACGGAGGGAGTATGATAGTAGTACAGTATGTTCCTTGTACTGAAGATGAGCAGGGACATTTGTAGTGTAGAGGTCTATACGGTCGGTTGTGATGGAAACTTTGAGCCTCTTTGATTCGTAGGATGTTGTAAACATAGGAATAGGATTTGTAGTGACCTGCCCACTTGAATCCTATAAGAATAGCAAGGAAATGCGGGGAGCTGTGTCACCTTTGAGAGTTACACTGCTATTAACAGTACCGCACCTTCAGTTGAAGAGAACTAGTATCGGAAGCCTTTCTAGCCGTACCGGCAGTACTAGCACATATATTCCAGCAAGTACCACTTTGCTGATTTTACTCTGATGCTTACAGTTTTCCCCGTCATGTCTACACTATGATCTGTGTAGCTGCTTTGTATCGCACTAGCAGCAGTCCACTCTTGAAGCTAAACACTACAATGACTTACAAAATTGGCACCAAGGCATTGAGTGCCATTCTGGATGCAATCAAACTCATATGCTCTCCACCTGTTGATTCTCGTTCAGAATATGATCCTAATGACTATTCTAACCTTGAGGAGTCAAAGGTAGATGGCCT
>NW_025235487.1:2547-3693 GCF_018294505.1 Triticum aestivum | reverse complement strand
TCCTGTTCACCCATCAAGGTGCCTGTTCTAATTTGGCAAGGTTTTATTGATTGTGCGTATCTTGCATATGTTGTCTTGCATTTCTTCTACTTTGTTGCACCGCCATTTACTTAGTTTACTCATCATATATGTCGAGATGCCATGCCCATCCATTATCAATACATATTCCATCTGTCATCATACCATGTTTTCCACTCAAATGTTGTTCTTGTCCATCAAACATCAAAAAGGAAGAGGGTAAGTGCTGAACCTGAAGGAGCACCAGCAAAGTCCTTGAAAAATGTGGTGGTGCCGGAGAAATCAGACATCACCCCACTTATATTGGCTGTACAACCAGTGACACAAAATGTAGGACCGGCTCCAGCAGACTGTACCCATACTTCACTGGCCACACCACTAGCCCCACCACACAGGACCTGCACTCCAGCAAAAGATATACCGATTTCATTTGCCATAGCACCAGCCGTACCACAGAAAAATCCCACTCCAGCAAAAAGTACAACAAGTCCACCGACCGAAGACCTATCCCAACTGCAGGGACAACCAATTCCTGCAGATTGGAACCCCATTCCATTTATTCCCAGTTTAAAAGACAATGCTTTCAATGTTGTTAGGGACTACGTGCATATATTCCCATCATGAGAAGATTATGGTGAAGCCAAACACCATTTTCACATCTTCCTGTCCAACTTATGTGTAAGTGCTATCATTCATGGTTATTATTTTCTTGTTTTCTGCTGATTGAACACATCAATGATTTACATTACATTGTTGTAACTAGGCGAGGGTCAATCTGGATAGTCATGACGAGCAAAGCTTGCTTATGCTTTTCAAGGAAGCATTGCAGCAGTATCGGTGTTACCTGAGGAAATCACACTTTGATGGCAAGTCTATAAACGTATTTCCGGTGAAGTCTCTTGTGCTAAATTTAGAAGACATTGAATGGAAAAACCTTTTTATGCACTAGTCTCGTTCCCAGGATGAGGTACTGTCTATGAAATCACATGACAAATTGAACTTCTACTTTTCCGCATGTGCCTTACGGATCTTTTTCGCAGGAAATCTGCTTGAAGAAGAATTCCGGTTTGAAAAGAACGACAGGATATCGCAAATATGCTGCCCGTTGCTTTGCTCTTGTTAGTACCT
>NW_025235487.1:0-2537 GCF_018294505.1 Triticum aestivum | reverse complement strand
CTATATCTGACGGATAGGAAGGAACTATGGCAATTTTGCAAAAAGATACCCAGACACCTCTCCACATTTGCAAATAAGGCCTTCCGTCGTTCATCCTTTTCCCCCACAAGATAAACTACTCATACAAATGCATCTTGATGTTCCGTGCAACGCATGGGCATCTTGCTGGTTGTTGCAAAAAGCCCATGTGTGTGTGAGAGAGAGGGAGAGTGGAGGAGGATGAAGTGCATGTGTGACAAAGACACAAGGAGTGTGTGTGCGATAGGTATCAGCTTAAAATGAGGCGATAGTGTGTGTGCACGATCGAGAGGGCGTGTCTCAAGAAGGGAAAAAATCTACATAGATACAAGGAGCGGGAGAGAGACATGTATGCGATAGTGGAAGCACGAGTGTGCGGGTGTATAAACCTATCTAGAGGCTAGTTGATAAATGTTTGTGAGAGAAATACGAGTCGGGGTGCGAAAACGAGAGTTTTGTGTGTGTGTGAGAGAGAGACAGTAGTCGGGAAGGCGAGTGGAAGAAGGAGTTGTGTGTGTGTGTGAGAGAGGGGGGTGTCTGATCGGTAAACAAATGAATAATGTTAGTCTGGGATGGAGACGAAAAGGAGACCGCAAGAAATGTTGTGTCTACACGAGAGAGAGAGAGAGAGAGAGAGAGAGAGAGAGAGAGAGAGAGAGAGTAATTTTAGTGGTATGAGTCATATGTAGAGACATATAGGGTGTGTGAGAGAATCCCATAGAGAGAAAGACAAAGTGAAAGACGAGTGGAGACTGTGTGTGTGGCGGTGAAAAAGAAAGCTTAGGTACCGAGTGATACCAGAGAACAGTAGAGACGTGAGAGATAATGAAAACCGTGTAATGTATAATGATAGGTAGAGTGTGACACTTCTCAAGGGAGACATCAAGAGACCATGTTTGCAAGGATAGGAGAAACATGAAGTGAGCGTGCGGGTGAGATGGAGAAAAGAGAGTGATAGCTACCTGAAGGAGCATGCATGCGAGAGAGATGGGCGTGAAAGGAGTGAACATAAAAGGGATTCAAATATTTGAATTCGAGATGATGATACATGTACTCAAACCAAAATTGATCTATCAAACATGCATACTCATATGAATTCACGCACATCTATGTTATTTAATATGTAGATATTACTGATCCATACATTTTAGTAGAACATAATTTGGTTAATTTTTTTTTGAATTCAACCTTCAGATTTTGAGATCATTGTATTTGTAAATCATATTATACATATAAAGGAGCAGAGTTCTTTGTTGTGCTTTGAAAGTATATATATATAAATGATGTATATAGAATGCAATTCCAATTGAAAATATATCCCGCCCAAAAAAATAGAATACAAACGAGATTCGAATTGAGTTGGCATGGTAAACGTGCACTCTGCAAAATTTGAACGAAGCAGGGAAAGTTGTAGTAACTGCCCGAAACCAAAATCTGTGAGATGGAAATTACTACTGCCTATCCCTGCCACGCAAAGCCTATCTGCTGGATTTCTATAGGTTTTGATAGGGGTAGGTTTGTAATTTCACCCAAACATGACGTAACCGCCTCTCACCCGGATTCATACACGGTGGGCGCCAAAACATAGTGTGTCCTCAGCCGAAATCGACTCCCTCCCCAATTCATATTCATACACGGTGGGAGCCAAAAACAAACTCTCGTCGGCAAATATTCGGTGCATGCGAGATTACCATCCTATCCCCAACCGACTAATATTGTTGTGATGTAGTAAAAATTTGAAACGGGGGCTAAGTTTGTAAATTTCCTCGCATTTGAGACAAGCTCGCCCTGAATACATGGTTCCCCCCTTCCTCTCTACCTCCCTTTTCCCCATTCATACTCCGTGGGCGCCAAAACACCCTCTCCACCCCATCCTCCTCCGTCCGCCGCCGTCCGCCACCCCATCCACCACCACCCCCCTCCACCATGCCTGAGCTGATACACCGACGCCGCCATCCATTACAAGAGATCGACCTCTCTCATCCACGACTTCGGACCGGGATCCTTGCATCCCGTCCTCTCGCTTCATCCCCATCGTCGTCCACCTTGCCGGCACCGCTCCTACGACCGTCTCTTCTACCGCGCCCCGCCACCACCGTCTATCCTCCTAGATCTGCTTCCACGCCGCTGACAGCCATCGCTACCGTGGCACCGTCAAATTCTCAGCAGATGCATACACGGCGCCGCACCAGAGGCGGTACTCTTTCATATTTGCTCAACTTATTTATCGCAACAAGAAAATAGATCGCCACTACTTTACTCTGATTTCTTGTCTTGGTTGCGAAGTTGCCTTTGTCTGGTTTGCACCTTTAGATCCGCCATGGCACGCTCAACACTATACTCCCAATGCTTATGGTTTCCCCTTTTATATTCCACACTAGTTAAATCACAATAGACTAAATTTCAAAATTGGGTCACTCAATTTTTCAGAGCTCGCCGGAGTTCGCCGGTGCGAACGAAGGGGCTCGGGTGGTTGTGGGGCCTCGTCGAACGAAGAAAACTCAACGCGGGTGGGGTTG
>NW_025235486.1:4920-6105 GCF_018294505.1 Triticum aestivum | reverse complement strand
GTTTTGCTTTATGATCTCTCTATGTAATCGAGTCCGTGAGCTATATAATAAAGATTAGTGTTGAGTCAAGGGCTTGATCGTTTTGCCATGATCTTGAGTGAATAAAAGAAAAGAGAAAAAGAATAAAAATAATAAGAGTTCATATTGATCTTATTGAGAGTAATCACTGGTAGAAAAAGGGCCTATAGTCCCGGTTCGTAAGGGCCTTTAGTCCCGGTTCCGGAACCGGGACTAAAGTGTCGGTACTAATACCTCCCCCCTTTAGTCCCGGTTCAATCCAGAACCGGGACTAAAGGCCCTCCACGTGGGCAGTGCGCAGAGCCCAGTCAAGAGACCCTTTGGTCCCGGTTGGTGGCTCCAACCGGGACCAATAGGCATCCACGCGTCAGCATTTCTGTGGCTGGGGTTTTCGTTTTTTTTTGAAAGGGGGGGGGGTTGGGGGATTTGGGGGGTTAATTTAGGTGTTTCATATATTGTGTTAGCTAGTTATAATTAATAGAGAGAAGTGTCCTCTCTTATGTCCGTGCTTGGTCGACGCTACGTACTATACATACGTATATAGAGAGGACTAGACACGCTAGCTAGCTAGTAAGCAAACGAAGGAAACAGAACATCGTCATGAACATATATGCATATATACAGAGAGAAGTGATATCGACCACCTCTCCTTCTCCGAGAGATTGGTCGAACAACAAGTTCTCGTATATCTATCTGACACTACCGGCTACATATATACAATAATTATCTCTTACAAATATAATCATACGGACTCAGGGTCCACATAGAATTCTCCGTCTTCAGGGATCACGTGGTCAAGAAAGAATGCCGCCAATTCCTCTTGAATTGCTCGCATGCGAGCTGGTGCTAGGAGTTCATCCCGCTTCCGAAACATCTAATTTGAAGAAGGGGGTCAATACATATATATATATATGAATGAAACTCAACACAAATGATGATAATAAAATAAAATTGTCAATGTTGTTATTTACGTACTTCATATTGTTCGTTAGAGTACCCGCCCCGCTCACAGGTCGTGTGGCGGATGGACTCGCAGATGTAGTATCCATAGAAATCATTCCCTTGTTCCTGCCACAACCACTTTACAAGAAATAGAGGTCAATCAAACTGATAAGCAAGAATGCTAAATGGTATTGATGAAACTAGCGCTTGAATCACTAGGAGATG
>NW_025235486.1:0-731 GCF_018294505.1 Triticum aestivum | reverse complement strand
TCTTCTCCTCTATTCCTTTCTTCTTCTCCTCTTCTTTTTCTTCTTTTTTCTTCTTCTTATTTATTTCTCCTCGTCTTCCTCTCCCCTCTCGGCGACCCTAGACCCCCTCTCGACCCTCGACCCCTAGGCGACCGTCGACCCCTCTCTTTTTTTTCTTCCTCTTCTATTTTATCCTCTTCTTCCTCTACCGCTTGGCGACCCTCGACGACCCTCGTTCCCGATAAAAAAAAGAGGAAGAAGAAGAAAGAAAGAGGAGAACAAAGAATAGAGGAGAAGATCTCCTCTATTCTTTATTCTCCTCTTTTTTCTTTTCTTATCCCTCTTCTTTTTTTATCCTCTTCCTCCTCTCATGTTCGACGACCCTCGACCTCTCGGCGACCCTAGACCCCCTCTCGACCCCCTCTTCTACTCCCTCTTCTAATTCATTTGTTCATATGAATATACAAACATTTTCATATTTACAATAATTAATATCACCAAAAAAAATCTATGAACAGAAAAAAATCCTAATTTTTCTAAAAAACTATCTTTTGCATATATACATGAACATAGATATATACACAGAGAACATATATATACATATATATATATAAAACAAGCATATATATGAAAAAAGCATATATATGAAAAAAATGCTAGCTAGGGCGCCGGCCGGACCAGAGGAGGACCGCGGAGTCGGCGGCGAGGATGGCGACGGGGCAGTGGGCGCGCGCTTGGGGTAAGAGATGCGG
>NW_025235485.1:0-6106 GCF_018294505.1 Triticum aestivum | reverse complement strand
GGCCCTCTGTGTGGATCTTTGTGGCGGAGCGACAGGGCAGGTTGAGACCGCCTAGTAGAGAGGTGGGCCTGGCCCTGTTCAGCGTTCGCGGATACTTAACACGCTTAACGAGATCTTGGTATTTGATCTGAGTTGGCTACGAGCCTATACGCACTAACCATCTACGTGGGAGTAGTTATGGGTATCCCGACATCGTGGTATCAGCCGAAGCACTTCAGACGTCAGCGACGGAGCGGCGCGCGCCGGATTGGACTGGAACGCCTGCTAGGCTAGGTCTGCTTCCGGCCGCCCACGCAACGTGCAGGTGTGCTCAGGGCGATGGGCCCAGACCCCTGCGCGCTTAGGTTTAGACCGGCGTGCTGGCCTCTCTGTTGTGCCTAGGTGGGGCTGCGACGTGTTGATCTTCCGCGGCTGGGCATGACCCAGGAAAGTGTGTCCGGCCAAATGGGATCAAGCGTGTTGGGTAAGTTGGTGCACCCCTGCAGGGAAGTTAATCTATTCGAATAGCCATGATCTTCGGTAACAGGACGACTTGGAGTTGTACCTTGACCTTATGACAACTAGAACCGGATACTTAATAAAACACACCCTTCCAAGTGCCAGATACAACCCGGTGATCGCTCTCTAACAGGGCGACGAGGAGAGGATCGCCGGGTAGGCTTATGCTATGCGATGGTACTTGGAGGACTTCAATCTACTCTCTTCTACATGCTGCAAGACGGAGGCTGCCAGAAGCGTAGTCTTCGATATGACTAGCTACCCCCTCTTATTCTGGCATTCTGCAGTTCAGTCCACTGATATGGCCTCCTTACACATATACCCATGCATATGTAGTTTAGTTCCTTGCTTGCGAGTACTTTGGATGAGTACTCACGGTTGCTTTCTCCCCCCTTTTTCCCCCTTTCCTTTCTTTCTGGTTGTCGCAACCAGATGCTGGAGTCTAGGAGGCAGACGCCACCGTCGACGACGACCCCTACTACACCGGAGGTGCCTACTACTACGTGCAGCCCGCTGACGACGTCCAGGAGTAGTTAGGAGGATCCCAGGCAGGAGGCTTGCGCCTCTTTCGATCTGTATCCCAGTTTGTGCTAGCCTTCTTAAGGCAAACTTGTTTAACTTATGTCTGTACTCAGATATTGTTGCTTCCGCTGACTCGTCTATGATCGAGCACTTGTATTCGAGCCCTCGAGGCCCCTGGCTTGTATTATGATGCTTGTATGACTTATTTTATTTGTAGAGTTGTGTTGTGATATCTTCCCGTGAGTCCCTGATCTTGATCGTACACATTTGCGTGCATGATTAGTGTACGATTAAACCGGGGGCGTCACAAGTTGGTATCAGAGCCAACTGCCTGTAGGAATCCCCCTTCCAACTCCTTGGCCGAAGTCGAGTCTAGGCTTTACAAAACTTTTACTGACATGGTTGTGCGGCCCATGGGCCCACGTCGCCATTGGGTGGTATTAGGATCTTTTACTCCTTGTCTATACTCTGGGACTCTGATCTCTCTTCTATTCGGGTTAAATGGATTTTGCTAAATCTAACATTAGGATCTCGTTATCACTTTCACCCGGAGAGCCCCTTATTACTGATGATCGTCTGTTGCACGTGAAGACCCTGAAGATACTCTCCGCTGTAACCCAAGAATTTGTGTCCGTTGCTTTTGCAATTCCCTACCACCAAAATATCCCTATGGATAAATACATACATCTGTCATTCTTACTTTTGTTCCCAGTTGATCTTGTCATTGGAAGATACCCTGAAATTCTCTCTATTGATCCGAGAATACTTTGTGCCTACTGCCTTGCAGTTCCTTTCCACCTGAATACCCCTACGGATAATTTCTCGCCCTTATCGAGTATCCACTCATCCCCAGTTGTTCATGTGTTTCACAATGGTCTTTGAAATACTATTTGATCCTCCAAAATTCCTCAGTAGCTTATTGCTCTGCAATACTTGTCTGCTTGCATTATGGATGCTTTCCATATGTCTGGCAATATTCGTTAGTATCCTTAGACACCGTCATTTTAATCCTACTGATTCAACATGTGTGCGAATGCACACAATCATCACTCGACCCTTCTAAATTATCTTTCCGGCTCAGACGTCATTCTGGACATGAGCTGGTTCTGGACCAAACTATTTGTCATCAATTGTGCCTCTGGTCTATTCAACTTATCCATCCTTGATCAGAGTGTCTGCTTCTGATCCCTTGTTTTGGAAATCATAATTCCTTTGTTATCTAAGCATCGAATTATTCAGATGTTCTATAATCTGATGCCCGTGCAATCTTTCTTCCTCTGATTGAGTACATATACTCACATCAGCTCCGTTGTGGATCGCCCGATCCATTGTTGGATTTCATCCGACATCGTCCTTCATATTCAATAACCTTGTGAGCCTTTCCACGGGTGTATATTGCCTTTGGTAAATTTTATCCTCTGCTTGGCCAACCATGCTCTGCTTTCGAGCTTGTGTATTTACTTTTGAAACTTGTGGTATATGTTCTAAGATGCCCCGATGGGTTGAACCTATGCCTTCCTTAATATGTGTGAACTCGAAAGTTTTTACGAGTCATACTCTTTTGGTGTTTTGCCAGATAAAATTTCAACACTACAGCTTCATCGAGTGTGAGAAGTGAATGAAAGATTATACATTGAAGAAGTGGGAGTCGACCTTGAACCTTGTGTTCATGCCCATGGACACGATGTAGATCTTATCATTAAAAGCTTCTCTTAAATTAATTATTCCCTTGGTATAAGTTCAACTTATATCTGGGATCTGGCCTTTTGCAATCATGGTTCCGGCCATGTTCTCCTTTTAAATACCATTTCTTGGACAAGTTGAAGTACTTGTCTTCTGCAGATCATTGCACCTGTCCAACCTTTACTTTGCTCTACCGTTGAGTATTAAACTCTGGTATCTCAAGAATATCATGGAACTGCATAACTTATTATGAGTTCTTCAAGTATTATATCTCACTGATTCTAATTTTCCCTGGGTTCTGAGTTGTTAGACACTCAAGGACATTGATAAGTGAATCAATTCCACACTCCGATTCAATAAAGTAATCTCCGTTGATTATGAGTTTAATAATCCTTCAAGTGATTCCTAGCCTGATCGGCTATATCATTACCATGTTAAATTTTAACTGTGCTACCCGGTCCTTCTTCCCGTAGCACAATTATTTGACGATGAGCTAAGCTTACGTTGATCTTCCTCCTCATATAACTTTGCCTTAAAAACAGTGAGCTTGATTTCGAGTTTGTGTCGTATCTGTGGCTCCAATAATCTTTTGTTGCATCAGTCCTTTTGCTTGATGCATTCGTTGTTCAATTGCTTCTTCGTGGATTCTCTCGACAACAAATTGTTGTGATCATCATCAACATTTTGACTCCTTCCAGGATATCAATGGAATTCTTGATGATAAGTGCCATCCTCGTTCCTTGGTAATTTCAGTTACCATCAACAACATCCTTACCTTCCTTTCATCACAAACTTGTTCATGTTATGGATGCAACTTACTATCCAGCCCGTATTATGATCTACCTTGAAGTATTACTGCCTTTTGTCAAGGATGTTCTGAGAATTTGACCACCTCTTAAGAATTCTTGTTATTGTGATGCTTCTCGCCATCACCATTCTTTTCTTGGTCCCCGTGTTGAGTGAACTCTGTTGTGCGAATTCAAAACTTCTAGCAACCCTATTGCTTTGAAGTGAATGGCCGATTGTTTCATTCTAAGTCTTTTGGTTATCAAATCACCATTCTAACATTGATCGTGCTACTTAGTCCATACTTCTAGGTGCACTTTCGATCAATTTTTAATTGTGGATGTTTTTCCTCGAGCATACATCATTGTATCATTTGATCTGACTAATGTTATCTCCTTGTTCACATAATTGTGGGAATCCATCTTTTTGGAAATCTCAATGAATTGTCGCTGAGTTCATCAGCCACCTCCCCATTCTCTCCTTGGTTTAATGATGAACTCTTGTCTCGGAACTCACTTCCATAGTTCATTTCCCGAGAATCTCACATTGTCATCTCGTTAATTGGTGTCGCACCTTCTCTTCTCAGGCATCCTAAGTCTGAGGTATCATGACACCAATCGGATCTGAATCTCGGTCAGATATGATGGTTGGGACAACTTTCCAGGAGTTATGATGTTGGTCCTTTGATGACCCAGTATTATGATGTCATGCCTAGCCCCCCTGGCTGGAGGACCTATCATTATAATTTCTTTTTCAAGGATAACTATTCTTCCATGAGGAAATAGTAAGACTTATTCTACAAGTTATTCCTGATGGATCCTTTGTGTTTCCAAAGTCTAATCTTCACTTGATGACCATGTCAATGCTATTTCGAAGCATGTCTATGGTACTCCAATTTTCAACAAGAACATTTGAAGCCCAATGCTAAATGTTTCTTGCTCAATTATCCAAACACCGTATGGGTAATGTCATGAAATTTCTCTCCCCTTTCCTAAAGGGTTCTCTACAATTATATCTTGTCATGGATATCATGCTCTGTTTGACCTTGGGAAGGATATACCCCTGAATTATGTGTTTAAACCCCTTTTCCTTTCCATTGTTTTGTTTAATCTTTCTTGTGATCTATATGATCTAAGCTGCAATAATTCACTTCTTATGTAAACACCGTGTTGTGTCATTTTGTCATTAAGACCCTGTTACTATTGTTAATGACATTTCGGTAACTACCGATGGACGAGAACTTTGCCTATTGGTCTGCCTCGTTCAACGAGCAGGAAGATGGTTCTCTTTGTCCCTCACCCTTGGTATCGGCATTGTTTCCAACATAACTGATAGGCTATCCTCTGACATGCCTTGCTTACATGATCGTGCAAGACATCATCGCCCTTTCTACTTTTAACCCACATGGTGGGCCCATAACCCACAGTTCCACAGGATCGAAACCTGACTCTCCTGTACAACCTGTTGTCAAAGTTATTCCTCGTGCTTGACTTTGTATGTAATTCACGAGCCACTTGCCTATTGATCTATTCTGGTATCGGACACAATACTTATTCCCGTTGCTCTGAACCCCTTTCGCACTCTGCTTCAGGCAATGAACGATTGCCTATCCGCTTGAAACTTCTTATTGCATCGTCTTACTTTGCTCTCGATGTGTGTCATTTGTTCAACTCGAGAGATACTCATATGTTCATTCTTGGGATACCCCCAGATGAATTTCCCTTATAACATCCTATCATTGTAGAGTTGCCCCTTACCTATTCGTAAGTACGATGGAGTTCCCCGAAGAAAGGACGACAACTTCATCATGATGCTTTGGAATAAAGAATTGAAGACATCAACGAAAGGGATTAACTTCTTCGAGAAGAATCATTAGAATTTCGTAACCTATTCTTCCCCCTTACTCCCCTCTTAAATCTCGGGACGAGATTTCTTGTAGTGGAGGAGAATTGTGACGCCCGGGTAACTAAGCTACAGTAAACCACTGCTAAGGATGCCACGTCGCCTCGATTACAGTTGATAATCTCACGCCGGTTCGAAAACCAGTTCAAATTTCAAATTTAAAATAATGTCAAACGGTAAAGGTTTTCAAACATTAAAACTAAATTGTTCATCAAGTGGCAAATAATCCCTAACTAACTGAGGTGAAGAAACCACATTCTTTAGAAAGTTTAGATGCAATCGAATAATTAAAACAGCAGGTAAAAAAATGAAATAAATGTCTTTTGCATTTTATAAAATAATAAACTATTTATTTTGTTGCCCCTAAGTTAATGGGTCAGTAGCATAATTATTAACGCTAAATTAGTAACTACTTTTATAATTTATAAAACTAATACAAATGAGAAATTAAAAGAAAACAGGTAAGAAATAAGATAAGAAAAAGAAAGTAAAAGGAAACAAAAAAAAGAAACACAACCCTCTGGCCCAACTGGGCCTTGGCCCAGCTACGCTACCAGGCCGAACTCACCCCCACTCCCCTGTTCCTTGTCCCCGTGGCTGTGGCCGATGCCCGCCACGGCACCGGCCGGCGCCGTGGCGGCCATCCGCCGGCGCTCGCGACCTACATAACCACGGCCACCCCCAAACCCTAACCTTTTCCCTCGATCCCCCTTCT